>NC_087319.1:902500-990000 GCF_037043105.1 Vanessa tameamea
AAAAAATTATATACAGGCCAATAACGACCAATAAATTAAATTTATTTTAAAGATATTGTGGCGAGTAAATTATCTAATTTAGATTTAACGACACAAGATCCAAATGAACTTTATATTTCTTTTTTTGAATTAATATTAATAGAATTTAATAAAATATTTAAAATTAAATCATTTTATAATAATTCAAAATTAAAGTTTAGTGACTGGGCCACTATTGGTATATATAAAAGTAGAAATAAATTATACGACCTATATGGTATGAAGCAGTGGAATCGAAACGTAGCCTTCCTAGAATCCGTCAATAAATATTTCAAAATTTTTAAAACAGTATGCATTTATGCTCAGTCTTTATACATAAAGAAAAAAATCTTAAATTCCGATGATACAATAAAGGCCACGTGGGATGTTATTGGAAGTGTTTGTGGAAAACCTAAAAAGGAAATGATACCAATCAAATTGAACACATGTAGTAGATACACAAATTCTGAATTAGAAGTTGCAAATTTATTTGAAATATTTTTAATAACATACCTAATAAAATAACATGTCATTTAAAATCATCTACATTAGATGCAGCTAGATTATTAAATAAGAATGTTTCTAAATGCGTTATTGATTTTTCATTTGAAACAGTTTCTGCAATAGATATCATAAAAGTATTTAAAACTATCAATATTAAAAAAACTAACGACATATGGGGCATGTCGGTAAAATTTATTAATAACATCATATATGATATTGCTCCGTATATAACAGTAATTTTTAACAAGAGTTTATACACGGGTTCATTTCCTAACTTGTTAAAATGTAGTAAAGTTTTACCACTTTTTAAGATTGGAAACAGAAGCGATCCCAGTAATTACAGGCCTATTTCAATACTCCCATCTTCAAGTAAAATATTCGAAAAAAATATTTTAAATCAACTTCTCGTCCATTTCGGTACAAATACTATTTTTCATAGTGAGCAATTCGGTTTTACAAGACTTATCATAGCACTTCTTAAACATATTTACGATGCTTGGGAAAAATCACAGAATGCTATTGGAGTATTCTGTGATTTGTCTAAAGCATTTGATTGTATAGAACACGAGACGCTTCTGTATAAGCTCAAATACTACGGTATTAAAGGTAAAGCTCTTGATCTCATTGCTTCATATTTAAGTCAAAGAGTCCAGCAAGTTTTCATTAATGGCATAAAGTCTTCTGGATCTACGTTAAAAATGAGTGTTCCACAAGGATCAATTTTGGGTCCCTTTCTATTTCTAGTATATATAAATGATCTTCCTTTTTATGTTAAAGGTATTTGTGATATAGTGTTGTTTGCTGACGATACTTCACTGATTTTTAAGGTAGACAGGAAAAAACTGACTAAGACGATGTGAACGGTGCATTATCACAGATACACGATTGATTTACAGTAAATAATTTAGTTTTGAATACTCAAAAAACAAAATGTGTGTGTGTGTAATACTCTTAGATTTCATAAAATTTTGACTTCCATGAATTTATTCGCAGATCCGGCCAACCTTCATGATCGGTATGCAGTTTCCTCAAGCGGACGCTTTGAGCGGAAAACTGTCGCCTGAAAGTAGATCCGTGATGGAGCAGCGCTTCGCCGACTGTGACAGGACAGCTGAACACGAGCCCCTGGGACGAGCCCAGAATGCGATGCAATGCTATATAAACAAACAAGCCGTCTCGGACAAGGTCAACTACCTTCATTGTTTTGAATATTATTTGTTAATCTATTGTTTTTTTTTTAAATTTGTGTTCACTTTTAGTCTGTGGCTGACTGTATGGAGGCTCTGTTAGGTACCTACCTCTTAAGTGGAGGGATACCAGCAGCGATTGACTTCTTGGAATGGACGAAGGTGTTGCCTCCAGAGGTATTTATTAACTTGAGTTCATTTTTATAGTCAAATAAAATAACGTTTATTTATATACACACCTTGAGAATGAAAGGATCACCTCCTGACTATTTCTTTGTCATATTGGATTTATTATTATATTAACAGCCTGTAAATTTCCCACTGCTAGGCTAAGGCTTCCTCTCCCTTTGAGGAGACAGTTTGGAGCACATTCCACCACCCTGCTCCAATGGGGTTTGATGGAATACACATTTAGCAGAATTTCGTTGAAATTAGACACGTGCAGGTTTCCTCACGATGTTTTCCTTCACCGCCGAGCACGAGATGAATTTTAAACACAAATTAAACACATGATAATTTGATGGTGCTTGCCTGGGCTTGAACCCGAAATCATCGGTTAAGATGCACGCGTTCTAACCACTGGGCCAACTCGGCTCATATTGCATATATGTAAACAATCATAAAATCAACAAAAAAAAAACGCTGTGTTTTCTTGCCCGAACCCGTGATGGTGTTTAATTTGTCAATCATGTAATTAATTCTTGTATAATGAATGAAGGAATTTGATTTGTTTTAATATGGATCCCGAGTATAACATTTGATTTCTTATAGCTATATAAAATCCAGGCTGAGAAGGATTAATTATTATTTTATAATTTCTAGGATAACGTGAAACAGTTTCTCCATAAGAAAGTGAGCACGGTGATAACAGATAAGAAGGCCACGGAACAGGAAATCGACTGGCTGCTGAATAATTGTCGGAATGACATAGAAAATATTATTGGCTACAAATTTAACGACCCAGCCTTTTTACTGGAGGTAACTAAAACTAATATAGTATACATAGGCCAAGACAGAACATTTCAGTACCCTTTTCTCTACAGTTTGTAAATTTTCTCTCAATTACAATAATAATTATTTTTCCTTAATTAATTCAGAACCCAATCTTTTCTTACAGAAACGGTGACAGTAAATATGGCTGCTTTATATGTTTAACCTTTAATCAAATTTAAACGATAAGTATAACATTTTTTCAGGCTCTATCTCACGCTTCATACATACGGAACCGGCTCACGAACTCCTACGAACGCTTGGAATTTCTCGGCGACGCCATATTGGATTTCCTAATAACTGCGCACATTTTTGAGAATTTCGGCAAACTAACGCCGGGAGATCTAACCGACCTGCGATCGTCTCTCGTGAACAACGTCACATTCGCCTCCTATGTCGTCAAGCTGGGATTGCACAAGTGATATTTTATTTTATTTTGAAAACATTTTTTAGGGATCCTCTCATGACAAACAATTATTAATCACGTCACTCGGTAATCGCAGATTCCTATGTTTCCAAATGAACCCGGTGCTGGAGACGTCGATCAAGACGTTCGTGGAGCACCAGGCGGAGCGCGACCACGAGATCGTGGAGGACGTGCTGTACCTCATCGACGAGGAGGACTCCAACGTGGCGCAGTACATCGACGTGCCCAAGGTCAGCCTCGCACCAGCGGTGTCCATTACATTATCTATAATCAGTCGACAGGTCGTGTCAGTGATAGGGAATCTGTGTAGAATAAAATATTTATAAAAACATTCATCTTGAGGATACGAGATCACTTAGACGCTACTCCAGTACGAGTCAGTTGATACACGTATGCAGGATTTCGATATAGATTTCCCGAAGATGTTTACTTTATTTTAAAAATAAAACACACGAAAATTCAATGGAGTTCGGTAATTTTTTACGTGAACCTGTGAAAACCGAAAGTGATTCATATTTACATTGATTGTATTTAATTGTGTAATTATTTTGACAGGTCCTCAGCGATATATTCGAAGCACTAGTCGGAGCGATATACTTGGACAGTGGGGGCGATATGAACACGGTGTGGTCGACGGTGTACAAGATAATGTACAAGGAGATAAACAACTTCGCTATGTGCATTCCGAAGCAACCGGTTCGAGTTTTGATGGAGATGATCCACGCTTGTCCGAGTTTCGGGTTAGTTTATCATTCAGGAGCTGTCGCCCGCGACTTCGCTCAAAAAAGTATTCGGGCAAAAAAAGTAACCTATCCTCGGAGTTCACGGTTGCTTCTGTTACGGCCTTATTATTTTAATCACTCAAACTGCACAGCACTTTATTTTTCACTGATATACTTAACTTTTCGACGTTAGGATTTTAATTATAATTAAAAACACTCAATACTTCTATAATATAGGTATTTATTTGTCAGCACACCTCTCTTGTACTTTTCTGTGACTTTAATTATAAGCTTAATTTCTAGACAAAGTAAAAACCATATTATATATATATATATATGTTATAGTCGGTAGCGCTTCATTACGAATTTGGTCAAAGCACGTGTCGCTAACGCGTTTACCCGCCGATTTCAGGAAGCCGAAGGAGAGCGCCGCCGCCCTGCGGAAGGTGATGGTGCCCGTGAACTTCTCCAAGGAGGGCCGGCAGCACACCGCCTTCGGCGTCGGCTCCAACGCGGCGCAGGCCAAGCGCGCCGCCGCCAAGTTGGCGCTCAAGATCCTCGCCGCCTAGCGCGCCGCCAAGCGCCGCCTAGCGCGCCGCCTAGCGCCGCCTAGCGCCGCCTAGCGCGCCGCTCCCGAATCTCGTCAGGCAGGAGGAGTGCGGCGGGCTCCATTTGTAGCGATCAAACATTTATCAAAAATTTTGGAAGTAGCAGTGGATGTCGGTAGTTAAGTGAGGTGGTGTGCAGTGCGTGATTAAGTGTTACTCGGAGATATTTGTCGATTTCATGAGGCGCTTTTTATATTGGTTTAGATTTCACATGATAAATTTAAATTAAAGGGCGCTTTAAACGAACTATAAATACCTCTGACTTGTGCAGATGAGATTACTCGTATTAACAATGACAATTCGCATGGAATGTGTTGTTTTTTTTTCATAAGTAGACGGACGGTGTAATAGGCCACCTTGTGGAAAATGGTCACCACTGCCCATATAGAATATCCGTCCGTCTAGCTATATTAAAAAACAATTGATGCCGTATGAAATTCTAACCATATCTTACATAACAAATGCCACCGACCTTGGGAACTGAGATGTTATGTCCCCTGTGCCAGTAACATTGGCTCACTCGCCCTTCAAACCGGAATACAACAATACTTACTATAGCTGTTTAGCAGTAGAATATCTGATGAGTGGGTGGTACCTACCCAGACGGGCTTGCACAAAGGCTAACTACCATGGCGTATTTACTGAAGTTGTTTAATAAAGCAGTTCATTAAGATCAAAGGAAATTGCAAAATACTAGCTACGTAACATAAGTAAGATGATTTGTTAGGGCTGTGGTTACATAATGGGATTTGGAGGAATTTAAACGTCGTCGTAATTTAATCGTGATCGTACTCGTATATAACGAATTGCACGATTTTCTCGTTGTGTAACTAGAGCCTAATAGTTGAACAAATGCATCTTTGAGTCGCTACCCTCAGTTGGTCAACCTGAGATTTGTTAATTCTACTCCTCCTGCCATTGGAATGTATTTTACTTCAAAGAAAAGTCCTTTCGCATTTGTATTATAAGTAGAGATTAAAAGAATGATATATATTTTTAGAGTAAGGTTCATAATGATTTTACTATTATAAGATCTACCATATAAGACATTTCCAGGGTAGAAAATAATTTAAAAATAATTTGAAAATACATTTCTAGTTCGCAGTTAAATTTGGAAATACTTGCATAGGATATTAATCCGTGCGGTGTTATAAATAAACAGCATAATCGTATTCCCGACAAATACTTGGAAATTTGTGGAGTTAATTTCGTAAATACGATTGCACTCCTTATTTATATCTAGATATGGATCGATTTCCGTTACAAGCAAAGCGAAGTCCTGTTAAAGCAAATACGTCTCATCATTAAATTCCCTTCGTGTCTTCGCCATTCACAGATATAGCAATGTCATTCCTTGTCACAGAATGTCACAAATCAATTAATATTCGATTTATTTATAACGTCTAAATTTATTGAACATATTTGAAATTATTTAATTAGTTAAATATTATTTGAATTTTGTTATAAATTGTATACATATTGTACCAAATATTTTTCTATTCTAATACAAATAAGACATAATAAACTATTCAGATTTTTATTTTATTTACTTTTACTTTTCATCATAGACAAGTTGGTTAAGATGGTGACCACTTATCATAAGGAGTGCCATTAGCTTATCCTTCCTATTAAAATACATATTTTAATTAATTTTGTAAGCTCATTTTATTTTAAAACTAACAACCCTCCCCGTCCTTTCACTGGTGCCATTTACTAATAAAATAAATGGGGAGTTTATGAGGTAAATTTATTCTATAATGTTCATTTATTTAATAGTTCTTATATATAAGTGTGTCACGAGAAATATTAATAATAATTTTACTGTGAAACATAGACCCGTTTTCCGAACTTAGAAAACGATGATAAAACAACAATCTTCTAAAGTGAATTTTTTTATGTAATAGGTAGGAGGACCGGAAGTTAAGTGGTCACCGCTGCCCATAGACATTAGCGTATGTTAGAAATATTAACCATGACTTACATCGGCAACGCCCCACCACCGAAACAACAATACCAAGTATTGCTGTTTGCACGGGCTTGCACAAAGTTATACTACTAAATAGATTCGAATGATACATACAATGTTAAAGAAAATATCAAATGCCAAACGAACATGTACCTGATACATGCTGTAGGCCTTCTTAAGATCTAAATTTTTTTAGTACATTGTTTTGATGTATCTCCTAAGGTTTAGCTAGCGTTAGCCTACGAAATCAGTTTTTTTTTGTAGACGCTGTCATAGTTCAGCCACTTTAAATAAAATGTATGTATTATACATACAAATCTTCGTCGATTAGTGGTATTTCTTTTAGTGGAAGCCATAATATCAAAATTCGTTAATTGGTTTAAATATAATAGGTTTAAAACTAGCTATGTAAATGATATACATAGTTCAAGAGTGCATCAAAAATGAAATCTCGTTATCTAATGTCTAGGCTCTCCACTAGAAGATCTGAGGCAAGACCTCGAATAAACAATTTCATGCTCAAGTCAGAATTTATTTTCTTTTATGATATAGATAGGCGGACGGGCAAACGCGCCACCTGATGCCAAGTGACCACCACTGCCCATAGAAAGAAATTTTACCAATTTCGTATATAACCAATGCATCACCAACCTTGGTAAAACGATCGCGTAAACGAAGGGCATGATTTTCGCGTTGTGTAACCAGAGCCTAATAGTTGTATCAGTGTAATCTACATTCGAATCGGAAAAAACAATACCTACTACGTCAAACTAAATATTTATATTGAAAACGATGTACACACACTAGCGTCATCTATGGCTTATTTACCATTTAGTCTTCTTGAGTTGACTTATTCTTTTCACGAGATGGCACTACGGTGTCGACGTTATTAAAAATATACTGAATATATGCAGTGTTATTGTGTATCTAAATAAAGATTTATTATTTTCTATTGCCATGTAACATACTTCTATTACTTATCTGTATGAAGATGTACTTGAGAATAAATATACAAAAACAATGAGATTACAATAGCAAGTTAATCTAAAAATAGGTCTAGGTATATGGTTCAAATGATATCAAATCGGTTTGCTTCAAACGAAGCTAAGACAATTAACTTCCTTTTATGTGTGTGTCTTATAGCGTTTTCAATTTTAATAAAAACGTGAGAAAATACATACACAAGCCTTGCCAACATTTGATCAATTAAAATGAAGAATATATCCGAGAGATCATAGGGGTCATGAAAAAAATTTTATATATGAAATTAAAAATCATTTATTAACCTTGTCTCAAATATAATCATATAAAACTGGCCAATAAAAATAAAATTTGACCCCCCCAAAATTTTTAGCTGCTACCACTTGCAAATGTTTTCCTGAATATTGGTTCTTTACAATGAAAATTCCGTAAAACCCTTGATGAGTTGGACGCCTCATCTCCTCTTATGGAGACGGTTGGAGCTCATGCCTCATAACACGCGCTCCATAACAGGTTGGCGTATATACCGACACACGATACGATACACGTGGCATAACTTTATCCGACACATGCAGGCTTACTCACTATGTTTTCCTTCAGCGCCGAACACGATATAATTATAAACACAAATTATGCTGATTAATAATTATAAACATAATTTATGCAGATCTAAATTTTTTTGTCAAAGGCGTTTGTCCGAATTCCAACTTGATATATCCGGTTAAGATCCACGGATCCAAATCTTATAAGATATTCATTTTATCTTTTTAATTAAATAATTATCAAGTAAAAGTTGTAATTGAACAAAAAAATATCATGTTAATTTGGCATCATTTTAATGTTTTTTTTTTCTCACATTGATAGCAATGTAATACTTGTGATACACATACACTTATTGAATGGATATGGAATTACTGTTTCGTTTTACACTTTATAGCTAAAAATTTGTTCATATCCATGTTATATAAGTCAGATTAGGACAAAACCGAAACGGCGTAAATACCTTAATTACAATTATTATCAAGTCCTTAAAGCAGCCATGTAGTTTAATACATGCTTTAATTTTGCGCAAATTAAACTATGATAATAATATAAAGCCTTTCGATTTTTTCCTTTGACATTGTATCAATGAATGAAATTAAAAAAAAAGGTTGTTACGTCAATAATTTGTTTACAATGATTTGATTAACACAAAGTTTGATTACATTTATTACTTTGTTCTTAGTGTAGATTCACGTCCGCAAAATATTCGTAAACAAGAAACAGTTAAAACCGTAGGTAATTATAATTCGTACTTGGATCTTGTTCATAAATATTTAGCTGAAACATGTAGTTACAATGAGTTTGAAATCAAGGCCGTTTTTCCCTTACACCTAATTAATTTACATTAAAAACGTAAACATATTATCCAAAGACAAGATTATACATAGAGATCAGTCCACAAAATCGTTTCGCAGTCATTAATATACAATTATCAATACTGTCTTCCACGCTCCGAATTTATTAACTTCTAACCTATTAAACCGAACTTAGAGCTAAAAACCTGACTTAGGCTAACATCTATACTCCGAATTTGAACTATTTTCGGTGGTATGATTCAATAATAATAAAATTAAACGTTTTTTTTATTATTTAAGATATTGAGCAAATTAAATATCCAATTCAAATTACAGCTTATAGATATCAGACTGTATTCGAAACATTTTAGTTTACGAATTATTTGTTTCGCGCGTGGAATTTGAGGAATTCGACAGTAGACATGAATATATCATCAACAAGTTCTTTGGGTGTCTGCATTGCTGCGAAGTGTCCGCCAAAATCTAAAGTAGTGGAATGTACTAAATTGATAAATTTATCCCTAAGTATCCAATCTGGTTGATAAACGACTTCGTGTAGGAAATTTATTGCAGCCGTCGGCACTTTTGTTGGGATGCTGAAAAGAAAATTTTAGTTATATACCTATACAAAATAAACATCAATTTTATATTTAACCGATTTCAAGTTTTATAGTTATACATGAAATAATAAAATATTCTTAACCTAACGGAACGGAAGTATAAAAACTTGTACCATATTAGCATATTTGTAGTTTCTACGTAATTTTAGCTCGAATCACTTTTTATATATTTCATATGTAAGAAACATTTTCCCGCAGTAAAACAATAACCCAAATTTGATGAAATTTACTCAAGTTGTTTTCGCATGACGCGGTAAAAGGCATACAGGCAGAGAGACAAAAATTACATAATATTTATTATTGAGCTCGTGTATCGATAATAATGACTTTTAGCAATTACAGCTTACGTGGCTCAATTACAGTTTTATTATAGGTATAAATAATGAAACCGACAAGAGAACAATATCTATTTAATTTATTAAAGTTTGCTTAAGAACCGATTACTAGTGTTAATTCTATTTTAGTTATGACCAAAGAAATTTAGATAAGATAAAATATGACTCGTTGTTTTTTCAATTCACAGAAAATAGTCGATTTTCGGTTCCTCTTGAAATTATTAAACATCTTTGAAAATGGAACTTATGAAAAGATATAAATATATCTCTAAAAAAAGACAGCCAATGTCAAAATATCCAATGTCATACTAAAACCTTTTGGTTATTTTAAATATAACAAGTGTTACCACAAAATATAAATGATGATATAAATAGATTTAATTATATAAATTACGATTAACGTACTTAATTTATTAAGGTACTTACTCCTGGACGATGAACACTTCGGACCACGCAAACGCCTCGGCATATAATCTCACAGAGGTGGTAATGCGCTCATTCGCCCACAATATTGTGGCCGTGTCTAACAAATCGTCTAAGTCTATGTTCCCTAATCCGCCGTGTTGTGTATGTAATTGTTTTCGATTTGTGCAAATACCGATCTTCTCGAAAATATACGCTGCCATCCCAGCTGGTGTGTCTGCTATTGCTGCGCCTATAAATAAGAGCTCGATATATATTTTTATTTATTTTATGTAGGCTGATGAGGATGCTACCTTCGCCCACAGACAGTATAGCGAACCCTCTGAATTTAAGATTTTACATCTCCCTTATATCTTCAATTACTCTGACTTCATCACATTACAAAACAAAACACGGCAATAAATAAAAACAGTAATTTTTTTTGCTTTTTGGTACAGTTAGTGATAGAATTGGTGGTACCCACCTACCGGCCAAATTTCAACATGTTACCGTACTTTGTAAAATAAAGTAAACGTGTAAATAATTTCGTATTAACAAATAAGTTTATACTTATTTATTTACATCAACACTATGGCCTTAATTATATAAAATAGCTACTGTGCACATGACCGCGAATGTTGGCAAGAATACTAGCAGAATTTCCCCGTTGAAATAATATTATAACTATTATAAATCTTAATATGAATTAGGTACGCCTACATGCGTCACGGTAGCATGTACCGCTGGTTTTTTAGTGGGTATTCCGGTGTACTAGGGCACACAAGGTGTCCTGGGCACCGGCGTGTCCCACATACCCCCCCACATTCATGTGGGGGAAATGCGTAATATCACATCACATCGTAAGCTAATTATGTTGATTATAAATATTGTTATCTTATCATTTCTCGTTTAGACACTATTTCAGTCAAGTGCTTTGACTTTATAAACCCTTTTCTTATTTGCAACTAAGTAGGCGATAGAATATAAAGTGAACTCGTGTAAAGCTTAACATTCATGTGTTTAATATTAGATTAAATTACTAATTAATAAAAACAAATATTGTTTTATTATAATGTTTTATAACATTGAATTTTATTTCATGGTCTTAGTTGAAGTTCTTCATAGTAGGCGCCACTCACTCATCGATCAATCTACCACCAAACAGTAAATATATGACATATTTTGCAATTTAACATAAGAATTATAAATAACAATTGATATCGTTGGTCTATGGACTAGCTTATCACAACCCCGACGCTGTGAGCTTGAAACACAGGGCCGTGAATGCATGAGGCTTTGCTAGCGCCTTGAGGAGTTCTCCTCTGAGCCTTGGAGCAGATAACGGAAGGGGCCACGGGTGCGTTTTAGCGATCTAAGTACTTAAACTCCCATGTTTTGGAAAGCACTTTCAAAAAATAAAGCATTTGAATTGAAAACAAGCTGCAATCCGAGACTGTGCCTGTTGTATTTTAAGGTACTAACCCTCAGTGCTTTGATTACTGTATTTTCTTTATATTCTGATTTCCTGTATCATGATCAAACATTTTTATTATTATTAATAGCATTGTTCACTCACCTATTGTATCAGGTTTCGTTGCCTGTAAATGGAAATAGCCGCTTTCTCTGACTAGGTACGTCAACAAATCTTTAAGAGGATACATTCTGTGTCTGTGTTTGCTTTCAACAATCAAACTAGAGAACAATGACCCGAGGATGTATTTCACATTACTTATTGGTCTAGACGATAACGGCATGTTTGTGTGGAATCTGCAAATTACAAGTCCAAGTAACTGAGATACGTTCACGATAAATACATGACATAACTGGTTATAACTAATTATATCCAATTATTATCAATATTATTAGCAACACCACGTGTATGGATCATATTTAGACTTCCTGAATAAATTTAATGTCATTCATTCATTAAACGTGATCATTATTGTGCTGTAGTCATCGTTAACATTATTTTAAAACAATGCATTGTTGGAAATATATCATTAAGTAAAGGTAATAAAATTGTCTACAGCCTATTCCAGTGGAAGTAGGAAAAAAGATAAACAAACCTTAGATTTCGGTATTTCATGCGATTTGCTAATAACTTAGCTATATTGGGACTATTAAGATTTTATGATTAATATATATTTATTCAAACACAACACTTTCTTTTTCTTTAATTTTACTTCCAAAATTCCCATAACATTTTTGTCGACGTTCTAAACGCCATTTTTTCGCAAAACCATAGTGAATATTATAGATTAACCAAGATCTCGAACAATGATATTATTACTATTTGCTGTCAAATGTTGTTTATTTGGCTTTTTTCCTCTTATGGTTGGAATAGAGTATATGTCCAAATCTCATTGTCTTTGATTACTGATTAGTATAAATAATATTTGATAGTAGGGTACAGCAGTGTGATTCTGTAAGAATTCACTTCGTATCTAACTCGTGAAAAGTAGACTACCGACTTACTATACGCCATTTTGATACGTCTATGCTATATTTTTTTTTAATTATTATAGTCAATGCCACATATAACATTCTGACGTTTCAAGATCGTTATCTATCGGTGAGATTCGAATTTCTTGTTACAGAATAGCCCTACAGAAGTCTTTAGAGTAGTCTATGCCGGAGTACTCAGTAGTATCAGTATTAATTTATATTATATATGTAATTAGAAGTAAAACAATACCAATAATACATGCATCAGTTACCGACCCGAGTATTTCATCAGGAAACACCGTACACATATGTGTTGCCGCTTGAGAACCCCAATCGCCGGCTTGGATGTAGAATTTATTAAAACCGAGCCTTTTCATTAGATTTCTCATAATTATACCGATTTGGACAGGGTTCAGGCCTGGTTTATTTGTACCCTGTAAAATAACGTTTTGAGAATTAATTACGGAAAAGGACGTTTAGTGCAAAATTATTTTGAAAAGTGTAGATATATCATTTTAACAGTTTATCTTAAGATTTATCGTCACTGATGTGTTCAAAAGATTTTAGGCACATATCATGCTGTTAAAAAGTAAGTACCTTCGTATTATATTAAAACAATCTAAGAGCCTTTTTATTTGAAATACGCATTCAATTTTACATATAGAATGTTAATAGGAGCCGGCGAGACGAAAAAAATGGCACGTGTAAAATTGTTCTATTGACTCATTCACTTATATATCATTAGTACTTATAGAAACATTACTTTTGCATGTTTTGCGCGCACTGTTTTGTAAATAACGAGATACCCGCCCCCGCTACACGCGGGTTCAATAAGGGTCTATATAAACTTTTCGATTGAAGAACAAAAATAAAAATTTATTTTTATTTGTTCCGGGAAAAAAACGCGGCTTTCTTCTCGAATCATTAGGTTTAAATAAATAAATAAATATTGGACAACATCATATACATTACTCTGATCCCAATGTAAGTAGCTAAAGCACTTGTGTTATGAAAATCAGAAGTAACGACGGTACCACAAACACCCAGACCCAAGTCAACATAGAAAACTAATGAACATTTTCCTAGATCGACTCGGCCGGGAATCGAACCTGGGACCTCGAAGTGGCGTACCCATGAAAACCGGTGTACACACTACTCGACCACGGAGGTCGTCTTTTTATTAATGGAAACCGCATTTTTATCCGTTGTATAGTTTAAAAAATCTTAAGAAACCAGGAAACGAGTTTGTTTTATACTATTTAGAAATATCAATTTGATAAAAGGCAATTTCACTATACTCTTTAAGATCGAATAGTTTTAGTTACCTCAGAAAATCCGAAACCAGGTAGATCGACGGCAATTACTTCAAAGATAAAGTCATATTCGTCTCTAGGCGTTGTGAGCATCGGAATAATTTTGTCGAACTCCTTAGACGAACTCGGCCAGCCGTGCATGAGCAGCATTGGAAGGACCCGCTTGCCTTTCGCTTCGGGTTTCACTCTTATGTAATGTATGTCGAGACCTTGCACCCTCGTCTTGTAATGAGGAAATCTATTCAGGAGATCAGCCCTCTCTTTGAATCTGTACTCATCCTGCCAATACTTCAAGAGTTTTTCCAAATATATCGTGTTCATTCCATATTCCGATTGCATGCCCTCCAAAGGCCGAGTGTAAGGTCGCCGGTTTCTTAATCGCATTTTTAAATCATCGATTATCTGTAAGAGATATTAAATAAATATTTACGTACTTGTGTAAAACAGGATTTTATTTTTATCGTTAAATGTACTGAGTCTTAATTTTTATTTTTGTGTATTATATGTATCTATCTAAATTAATATCTAAAATATAAATTATTATATTCTTAAATAGAAATTAAAATAATCAAAAACGTATAAAAATATTTTATCTACACATAAGTACTCATTTATACCGTGTCATTAAATATAATTTTAAATGGTCGTATTGTTTCGTCTTCTTGATTTGGTTTGTCGCCATCTCCCCACCATCGATTTAAATCAAGTTTGGGCATGTCAGGAACCCTTTGGAGGTAGTAATTCGTTCCGACTCCGATGCCTACAGCTGCTACCGCGATAATAGTGAATGATTTGAGCATCTGAAATGATTTGTTAATTACATCACAGTATCCAAATATTTGTCATCAACGTTAGAAACCGGTAACAGAAGATATCTGTTTAATTTTTATGGAATTCATGCAAAATTTCCCCTAAAATATTAAGCTAGCAGCATTGATTATGATTTTTATGTCTTAATAGTATAAATACCCTACATTAGTTTAATTTGAAAAAAAAAGCTTTACGATAAATATGCAGTTTATAAAGTATCATATTATTTGATATTGCATGTGCAATTTAATTATTAATAATAATTAAATTAAACATAATATTACTTATCAAATGATAAAGATAAACCACAGTGAAAGTTGTGCGATAAATACGTTCATAAACATTTATTAACACATCATAACCACTTAAATTTGAAATGGCTTTAAATTATATACCTTCAACTTTACAAATAAAAAAAAAAACAAGATGTGAGCCACGCGGTTGGAACATAGTTGCTTATGTATTAAATAACAAACGCAAAAAAACATTTGAGGATAATTTGAAGACAATGACTAAATTGATAATTAAAAATTCCATGTGAAGAAAAACAATTACAAAAAAATAATTTAAATTAAGTATATTACGTTAAATATTACTCTAAAGAAAGATTGAGAAAGATATACGAACGGTCACCTAAGTCACGGGGCAAGGGGGCATTTTTTCCTATACCGTAAGCCGTGTTAAAGAACTTATTTTCAAAAAACAATTCATAACCAATATCCCACATCTAACTTTCAACATGAATACAAAACTTATTTATAGTTTGTATAACGTTTATATTCGAAATGATTGTATTCAATTTTGCAAGTGAGATATATTTAACTTCTCATCTCATTGATCCCATTTGTTGGGGGTGAATAAGCGGCGAAGGTTATCTCCTCGTCTGCAGCCTTGTCTGACCACGTTCTGTTAAAGTCTCGTTATCGTAGTCTTCCTAAATTAAGATCTTCTACTAAGCCATTTCTAGATAATAAGTCTTGGGCGGCTGCCACACCATTTGAGACAGCAATGATCGATTTCTCGTCGAGACATATAGAATTTCATTAAAATTGCATGCTGCACACGTGCAGTTACTATCAACGTGGCCATGATTTTACGATATATATTATAAATAAATATAAATCTTTAATTGTATTAACATTAATTTCCTACAGTTGCAATTCTCTGTTTATTTGGAAGGCTTAATACTAATCTTAATACTAATCTACTTAATCCTTTGCCTTGCTCCTCTGCATATATTCGTGGCAGATTTACATCAGATATCATGCAGATAATCTCAGCGTTTCCTTCGTCGTGAGCTGAGATGAATTATAAACAATGTTTAATACTATAAAACTCAGCGATGCTTGTCTCGATTTGAACCCGTAATATTTGGTTACGATTCACGTGTTCTACTGGAATTTCTGTTATTATTATTCTGACACAAGTACTAATCCTTAACTTACTAGGTTTTGGTTCCGAACCTGTTTTTTTTATTTTTTATTATATTTGCAAATAAATATACCCACCAATTGTATAATAATACTAAAATTGAGAATTCATTAAAAATTAAGACGCATTTGAATATTTCACCTTACCGAGTTTGTTTTTATGTATTTCTAATAAGTTTTTCTTATAATTTTACCACAATAACGTACAATGACGTCATAACAAAAAAAAATGCTTAGCAGTAATTATATGTGCATAAGAAACGCGGATGAGACACGTGAGCTAATACAATCGTCTGACAAGACTAGAGTTCCACTAGCTATTGTAAACAAATGTCAGTTTTACATTAATTTATAATTTAACATTTAATGTGCTCTCAAGGAGTTGATAGTGGTATTATTTCTAACATATTCAATTTTAAATTTGGAAGGTTAGTGTTGTTTTATTTAAGAAGGTAGTATGCAAAAAATATGTTCGATTACAGCGAACGATACATTGACGAATGCTTAAACTGTGGGAATATCAATCTACATTGCAAATATTTCATTAGACTGGTTTCGATTAGTTTTTATGACGGTACTTCACAATAAAAGCTATAAAAAAAATAACCGTTAATCCGACAACGAAAGTAGGCCGCAAAAACTTTCACAAATCGAAACCCTCAACAATAATTCACTGAATATTTAAATTAAAAACAAAAATGGAACACTTTACCTTTTTTTTAAAATATATCGAATAAACAAAACTGTGAAAATAATTTATTGTTCCCAAAAAACGTTTCACATACGATATAAAATCGTTCTCACTTTAAATTTAAAACAACTTAAACATCGCACTTCAGTACCGCACGTATGCAAGCGCCGGCGTTCGAAGCCGAAATTGCAAATCCAAAGCGATCAGCGACGGAACGTGTTGACATCAGTACAGAACTAGCGGCGTCTACGGCCTATCTACTACTGTACAAAAATTAAACTGATTATACATTACAATTCGGCCGCGACCTTGACTGATATCGAACATGATGCTAGAAACGTACCTATTATATTCGTATAAACAACATAGGTGTTACATTATTTAGGCAAATAAAATAAACAAGATATTTTAAATATTTTTCATTGCGAATGCTGCTTTATTTTGGATATAGTTAAGACCTTAATGTAAACATGTTTGTAAAGTTTGTTAGCCCATCTTCAATAACCATCACGTTTTAAATGGAAATATTTTTTACAAGAAAGAAATAAATACATATATAGTCCAATTACTTATTTAATATTCTAATAGTACAATATCTACAATTACCTAGATAGGTACATAGCGAACTATGAACTAAGAGAACTTATTATTATTACCTAGGTACCTAGGATATTACCGCATTAGGAGGTAAAAAATACAATCATTTAAAAAAAATAACACGTGATTATATTCCCACTAATAGATCAATTAATTATAATATTTCTATACGGATAACCAATGAACAAAATATTGCAGACGTTATACCTGACTGGCCATTAATAAACGCAACTAATAGTATCTTCAAATAGTGTATAATTGTTATCACGTTTCTCAAATTACAATACATCGCTGTTATTATATTTCCAATGTATCACACGATTTCATCCGTTTTGCTTATAATTAATAATAATATTATAATGCAGGAGAATTTAATCAATAAATATCTAAACATTAAGATATGGTTTGTTTGTTTAAACGCGATTAACTCAGGATGCAATGATTTTTTACATTAAATAGCCCATTTATTGAGAACGGTTATAAGCTATAAATAACACCTTCTATGACCCATGTATGAGGTCGGAGCAGTACGTTCTACGCAGATGAAACCTTGCGGAACAGCTAGTTCCTATATATTATATAAATCTGTCCGATTTAAAGAAAAATGCAATAAATAGTCCTTTTATTGAAGAAAGTTTAGGCTATATATAGGATAATATTTTCATGACACAAACTACAAACCTTATACGTCAACAAATCTGTCAAGTAGGTACTGTTTGTTAACAGTCAATATGCTTATAAAATTAAAATTAAAAGCTAAACCGGGGGGACAGGTCTTCTATAAATATACAATGTTCATTTGGTATATTATGTGTAATAATCTACATTCCGAACCGGTGGTAGCTTCACTTTAAATAGTTTGTTAAATGACGATTCAAAAGTCCTTGTAAAAGCCTACTTGAACAAAGTATATTTTGATTTGATTTGAGTATGAAAATTATGTATCAATCGATTTTTTACGTAACCTAGTTAAACAAACAAACACAACTTACCTATTTATATTATGATACTATTTTCAACAAATGGGATATTAAATATATTTCTTTTAACTTGTTTATAAAAAAATACACAATGGGCTATTCGAGCAGCTGATCAAATCCCGGTTACGATTCATGTATTCCTATAAGTGATAATCGTAAGCGGAATTCACGGTTGTAAAACAAAGATGCAATTTGCAAACGTGTATTAATTATGAAATAGAATTGCAGTTATGCAGTTTAAATATTTTACAATCTTATATATTAATAGAGTAAGCCGATTTTTGTCCCAGTGATTGTAGGTCGAGAGCTGCACATAAAAAGTCGGTTATGGTCTCATTTTGAAGAGCTCCGGCAAGAGGATTCTGAATTGTAATTTACTAAATTTAATTTTTTTGCTGGCCGGTTAGAGAGCGGTACTACGGCTGTATAAGGAAAAAAATGAAAAACGTGAACAAAATTAAAATAAATTGCTATCGACAAATTCCAAATCTAACTGAACTAATGTATACTATTTGTCATTTAAATTTTTGTTCAAATAAGTTTTCATAATTCCTAATGTAGATGAGTAACTTGCAGTTTACAATGAAATCAAATCAAAGCAAAACCTGTCGTAGGCTCGAAATTCTGAAAAAAATAAATGCGAAGTTTTGCAGGCGACCAACTAGTAACATATTAATTTTACTTTGATTATTTATAAGTATCTATGTACATATATGTATAACCTATTCATTATGACCATTCCAATGAGCTCAACCACGATACATCTGCTGTAATTTGCGGGGAAGTTGGGTATCCTACAGATTCCAGATGATGATGAGGGCACAGGTCAGGTTTATCATATTATGTATCATTAAATTCACAGGATACTAAATTTTGCATCGATCAGACTAGTAGAACTCACATTCCCGCAACGACTAGAAGAGAGCTGATAATATTTGCTGAACAAATTTGCTGAAAAAAAAAACATACGAGTCATCATTTATAATACGAGTAGACCTCTTTGTAATGACAATTAAAAAATGTGTTTTGATATTCCTGTTAGTATAAAATACACAGTTTTGAATAACAATGAAGTACATTTCGTTTTAGTAAGGTACAAAATTTTGTATATTAACAATAATGTAGATCTTTTGGAAAGAAACGGTGTCCGTCATTGTAGAGACACGAGGAGAATAGGTAAACTAATGACATCTAGTTCCCGACTTCGCTAACTTAATACATCCTTCCTGAGGCACAGTATTCGTTTCTATAATAAGATTCCAGAGTTATTTTTAACTTGGCCTTATAAAAAAATCTAAATCTCATGTCAAAAATACATTGATAAATAAGGCGTATATTTCAATAGAAGATTATATTAAATCTAAAAGAACATGAACTTTGTATTTGTGGACTTTTATGCAGGATATATAAAAATATAATTGTACTTTACTGACGTATTCTGTAATTAAAATGGTGGAAATAAACTACTGTTTCTTGGCGGTTCTTCTCGGTAGAATATACTTTCCGAACCGGTGCCAGCTTAACATTTAATTTAACACTGAAATATTAAATTAACGATTCAAAAATGCTTTTATGAACCTACTTGAATAAAGAATATTTTAATTTAACTTCAGTTTTATGCATTTTTTTTTGCATATTTAGTTAGTCGATAATACGAAAGAAAAATTATCTTCAGGTTGCCGAAACCTGGTCAACATGGCACTAAAAATCTCTAGGAAATATAAAGAAACGCCTTATTGGTTTTTAAGTTTACCATAAATTTGACATTGCAGTATTTTTAATACCTTTTATGTATTTACTCATAACATTCATAATTCAGAGCTTTCAAGATCTTTCATATAAAAGTCATCTAAAGGTGTAGGTATCAAACTATTCATTTATTGATATAAATTCATTTATTAATTAAACGGTATTTATTAATGGCGGCTCTGAATCCGAACCGTCTCCAAAACGCGCTGCATTTCGGATTTATTTTCTTGTATATTGGTTTAATAGCTTAATCAGTTAAATATACTATATTCGGAAGTAGGGCTTCGTAAGCCCGCCTGGGTAGGTGATACCCACTCATTATATAATATTCTACCGCGAAACAGCAATGATATTGTTGTTGTTCCGATTTGAAGGGCCAGTATGCCAATCTAAAGTCGAGGGTATAATGTACTTCAGGCATAAGGTATATCAGAAATGATTTACATTTCTTTCAGTACTAATATTTATGGGCAGTAATGACCACTTATCATTAAAAGGTAGCCCATTTGCAAGTTCGCCTACCTCTATGACAATAAAACATCATATAAGTATAGATTATATTTATGTAATGTAACGGAAAGATCAAGGCATGAATGGAGCAGTCTATAGGAGATTAAAATATATTTAAAAAAAAAATACTTGTATCGACTTCAACTACCCCAGAACCAAAAGTTATCTAACTTCTTTATAAATACATCATAAGAAATATGTTTGAATCAACTATACAAAAGGCACAGACTATTTGTGTTTTTACGCGGTCACGACGAATGAACGAGATAATTGCCCACCGTCACATAATGTTATTTCATTAACGAGAAGTGTTCAATAATATTTACAATAAATTACGTACAAATTGTATTTATTCTCGTCGCTATCTGACATCCGCCGCCATGGTCAGTGAACTTGCCCTCTTGAGAGTCGGCGTTAGAGTACCGTGATAACATCTATAGGTATAGATATGTTTTCAATGGGTTTAGCTACCTGTCCTAACTTTTACAGCACATATTTAATAATCTATAAATGTTTAATTACAAAAAGAGAGTTCTTAGACACAGGCTAATACATATTATCGCTATTATTGTTGTGGTGCATCCCAGAACAAGGTGCGTCATGATCTTTTAGATTTGATATTGAGGTCCCCAATGAACCATCCGTACCTTGTTACTAAGCTACGGCAGTTGATTGATACATCTCGTTCGAGAGGTAAGTGTTATTCTTGATGGCTATCGCACTAAAGTCACAGAGCTTGATTAAGAGCAGAGCACTACTTTTAATTCGATCAAACAAGTGACGACAAGGGGGAAATAGACAGCGATATGTGCACTAAATCTCTTCGCCATAGAAGAACAAAGTCAAAATTCAAGGTTTTCTCAACAATTTTTTGGAGCGTCACTGGTATGTGCGTAAGCGATCCTTCGACGTCGCACCGTGACGAAAAAGTTGTTTGTATTTTCGACCCCTAATTTTAGTAATTGGTTATACGAATACGTTTGCCTTTAGTTACTATTAATAATCCGTTTTAATTTCAATCCTAACGGTCATTATTAGAAAATTTACTAATTTTGAGTGATTGCAAGTACAGATATAAGGCTACCTATTTTTATTTGCACATTTACGTCGCAAAATGTGGGACGAAACCGAGACCAAGAACCGTTTCATCACTATACCGTAAACCGTAAAGCTATCGAAACTTTAATTACGCTGTTTCGTTTAATAGTACTGCTAGGATCACAGAGGTCAGACACTAATCGTTCCACAAAAACATATCTAAATATATTCATGAATGGGCGACATCGTCTCGAAAACTACTACTACTAGTATCAGGGTGAGTTAGAGTAGGATCGAGGATATTTTTAATCGCTCGATCTCGAATTCGATTCCAGTTCCGTCTTACTAATTTTGTTTTTCCAAGCGAAACAAGCATCTATCGACTGAAAAACAAAAAATGACCAAATCGGCCGGAAATTTGATCGGTACATTCTAATCACATTACCAATCTTACACCTTCTCACTGCACTACTAACTCTAGTAGTAGTAACTGTAAAACTATACTCTATTCCAACCATAACAAGAAAAAAAAAACCAATAAACAACATTTGACAGCAAATTGACGCAATATCATTGGTCGAGAGCTTGATTAATCTATGATATACACTATGGATTTGCGAAAAAATTGCGTTTTGACTGTCGACGAAACTGTTAACGGAATTTTGTAAGTAAAATGAAAGTGGAAAGAAGTAGTTGAGTGTAATAGTGTTGTATTATATATAAAGATATATTAATCATAAAAGTAGTAGTGAATATTATAGCTTAACTTAACTTTTTACGTAAACTTAGTTCTTATAGTGTCTTTAGACGACGGTGACCACAAATACCATCAGGTGATCCATATTAGCGTTCGATTAACTATTTAAAAAAAAACACATATTTATCTCATATGTATGACTGTCTTATTAAAAATATGCCAGTAAGTTAATATTTTCTTAAAAACACATACTATTATTTATGTAAATGTCGTGAACAACTGTCCATTGATATAGCGGTTAATGATGCCTTATAGGTTCAGATCATATAACCGAATCATAATCAACTCAAAAAATTTCTAGTAACAAATTCTCATTACCTTCCCGTTGTGAGGAAGTCAGTAATGTTATTAAAGCTACGGCTCGGAGAGCATATTATAAACATGTAAGGTCCGCGTATAAACTCCCTCCGTTCGAATTATGAGAATAATAACCAGTGCACTAAATCGTGCTATTTAACTTTTCTTGGCTTTGGCTATATGTCCTTGAAATAGGCTGCAGTGCCCAAAATTCCGCCAAAATTATAATTACAAACGAAATTATTCTAAATGATCTAGTTAGAAAGGGGCCTCGAGAAGAGCATTGCCTGGGCCTCCAAGAAACTTACTATGATATATGTATATAGGAGTGTATATATATATAGATGATATTCATAATTATATATTTGGAACATGAATTGCTTAAATAGTTCTTTGTAATTTAAAATCATGCAGTTTTATCAAATTATGAATATTTAATAAGTTATTTATCTTCACATTTACGTAATAATTTAACGGGTAAGTGTATAGAAGTAAATATTGTACACGATTTATAAAAATACATTTATTTTTATTAATGAAAAATGTAAAAAGTATTGCACGAACCTAACATGATTAAACACAACTATAATCTGTTTGGTCTAGATCGGGTAGCTTATGAGGATGGAGTTGTCAGATTATGAGTTCAAAACCAGATGCGACCAATAAAACAATTGAATTTTGTATATTTTTCTACCCATTGAATGTTAAATTGTATTTGTCTAGATACACTTTGATATTAGTAAGTCTACCGACATAGTAGAGTCTCGATAGATGCATTCTAATCGGCCTGAGTACTTCAGTAATTGAAATCATTCATGGTATTAGAGTGTTAAGCAATATGGACTCCATTAATATAACCCATATCAAGTATTATTGAAATGATTCAGTTTTCAAAACTTTATGATCGAGTCGAAAATCGTGTCTTTTTTTAACAAAATTTGTTCAGCGTTACAAGTTACTCAATAGTATCTCATTATACCGAGGGCAGTGTAGTTGTATGAACACCGAAAATTTCCATGGTAACTGAGTACTCCCCTACAGCAGAAAGCACGAAAAGCAGTTACTACGCAGCGTAAAGCGAAAGCAGTAAGTACTAATCCTGAACACTTTCACACACCACCGGTGTCTGTTTATCGTTGGACAAGCCTAGGATTTAGATTTGTCTATTTTAAATAATATTTTTATCCTTTCTCTTCCTCCGAATTTTTAATACAGGCACAATTGATTCCAATAACAATTAAAAAGATATGTAGTTTCAAAAATTAAAATATTCAACTGCATATTTCTGTATGTACTTGTAACGCAAATCACACTATGATAAAAGTTCAACTTCAGTTATAAATACAAAATCGCGGCACGTATAAACAACGCCGCCAGCCGTCGCAGGCGCTTGCTACATATTATAACAACTACATTATCTTCAGAGCGCTCCAAGCACTTGATACATCGAAATTACATTCGAAAAGTAAAAATAATAAAGTAGATAGTTTCTAAGTGACGTATGAACGGACTAATCTCAAACATTACATTACAACATTAACAGCCTTTAAATTTCCCACTGCTGGGAAAGGCCTCCTTTTGAGGGGAAGGTTTGGAGAATATTCTACCACGCTGTTCAGTTCGGGTTGTGGATACACATGTGGCAGAATTTCGTTGAAATTAGACACATGCAGGTTTCTTCACGATGTTCCCGCCGAGCACGAGATGAATTGCAGTATCAATATAACATTATATTCAAAATAATATAAAATGAAAATAAGTGTTCTGTATTATTAGAACAATTATGGAAGTAGCATGTAACTTTTGCATATACTATGCAGCTATTGACTCGCGATGGAGAAATGTGCTCCTACCGTCATACAGTTCACCTAGTACGGAGGGTAATATTCATCGAACTTGAGTTGCTTAGCATTGCTTTAAATAACTTAAGAGTTACATTTTCTATGTAAAATAATTGTTATATGTATTTATTGTAAATATTAGCACTAAGCTAAGTTGTTAATGGGTTAAATAAATAAATAATAAACAATAATTAAGCACATGAAAATTAAGTGGTACTTGCCTGGGTTTGAATCCGCAATCATCGGTTAAGATGCACGCTTTCTAACCACTGGGTCATCTCGTTGTAAAGGTTTTACAAGCTTTAATTTTACTTGCAATGTTTGTCTCTTGCAAGCTGAATTAGAACCCAGTTCCTCTTATCCTATGTTATTTAAAATTACATGTTGATTCAGTTTCAGACAAAATTCATTTTTATGATAAGTAGGTCACGTAGCCAATTCATGTTACGTATCCCAACTTCTTCGCAATATTGTCGAATTTGAGCAGGGGCCTGGGGTCTGGCATCATCTTGCATTACAGTAAAATTTTCGCCTATTAATCCCATTTAAGACCACGTGAACCTCTAAGCCTCTGCTGTATAGCGTTGTGCCGTAAAGCCAACTCTTCCAAGCCCGATTATCGAAATGCCACAATACACCATACACGAACCGCCGCCCAAAGGAATACGGAGTGTGTCAATGAATATAAACATGTTCACGCCCAAACTTAAACGAACTTCTCTGTGAGCTGCAGATATGGAACATTGGCTGGGCTGAACGGGGTGAATGCTGCTTTTTCATGCCTCCTTATTGTTCGTGCACTCACGTTTACTCTACGCATTTAATTCTGCTCAGTTTTGATAAAACAATAAATCGATCCTTAGGACGAGTGATTGCTCGAGTTCTGCCGGTACCAGGTCTCCTTTTGTAATAACGTATCAACAAACCTTTGGTATACTGTAGATACCGAAGACGACTGATTTAAATTTAAATTTGTAGCAATCGTTCATTGATCCAATCCTTCCCGCACCAATGCCGCAATTTGAGCGGCTTGTTCGGACGGAGTATCCATATTTATGGTAGCGAAACTTTTGTTGAGTTAGAGGCTTAATAATAGATACTGTTGGTAACAGTAATTTAAATCGCCATTGAAAAAGAATTAATTTCGAACCCTACTCTAATAACACAGGAACTTGAGACAAATCATAAATTTTATTTTCCCGCCTAGTTTTATCTTTTGCTATAGTTCTATTTTAAAAAGTGCTTTTTTTATGATTCATGGACAGTCTCGATATTTTTATTTATTTCGATCTAATTTGCATACTCAACATGCATTTCAACTTTGATGCAGTTTATCGAGTCCATCAGTGTATATAATACACTTATTGTTGAATGTATTATTACGATTAGTATTTTCTTTAATCATATTATTTTCTTAAAAGTATTCCCAGCTCAGTGAACTTATCCAAAACATTTTTTTTTTTAAATCCTAATAAAGCAAATGAACAAATTAATCATCTAACTATAATTCAATCTTCAGCCATAGAATAGAAAATGCAAGACATTATATAGGATATGAAATATGGCTTGTCAACTACATAGCAAACAATTTACATAACCCTATACCCAGTTAATCTGAACACAAAATTAACCGCTGTAAATAAAATCAATGTATTTTTATGTTTATTTATCGTATATGTATAAAATAATGAAATACAACAGTTTTTCCACTTTATGCGGATTTTATTGTAATATATATATCAATAAAATTACAAGAAGTATGTGCTTGGTCTCTTGTAGGCGAATTTGTTGAGTCGCTTGTAGTGGTGTACACGCTTGGGCAGAGGGAACTTGATGGTACTGTTGTGGAACTGTTTCACCTGTGGCCTGCGGCACGCTGCAGCCTTGATGACTTCCACTTTAATGATCTGAAATTAAAATGAATGCATTTAGCATTTCAGTTTTAGCATATAAAATTCAAGAATTCTTTAAATTCAGTCAACTGGCAAAAGTACATCTCAGAGGAAAATGTAAACTTCGTTTTATTATTTGCCAATCAATATAAATAAGGTATAATTTTTGGTTTTAATCTATATATCTGTCTAAATAAATAATATTGGCACATCTTCTTAACATACTACATTAGTAGGAGAAAAATGGGCAAGAACAATACCTCCTATATTGTCAAAGACATTGATAATGGCATAAAAAACATAAGCATTACATTGTGCTTTAAAAATGCTCAAAACATAATTTAATGAAAAGATCAACTGATCTTGTAAATTATATCAGTTACAAGAAAAACAAAATTGATTAAAAATAAGCAAGGCAAAATCAAAAAATTAAATATTAATATCAATGTGGAATACATTGGTTAATAGATCTGAATATAAGTAGTAACCTGTATGGAATGTGCGCGTGCTCTGTGACGGGCACCCATGTCTCGGTAGCACTGGGTAACAGCACCTCCCACGCTCAGGTCACGGTACTCTCTGTACATGTTGTGGACACCAGATCTGGATTCATAACGCAGCCAGATACCAAAGTTCTTGATCTTAATTGGACTCTTTTCTGGGATTTCCTGTAAAGTATTAAAATAAATTATTACATTATAAATATATTCAAATTAAATTGAGATAATAAGTCTCATTCATTTCATCTACCTATAAAATATTTATTATTAATTGTCTTCACTCCCAAATTCAAAAATAAAATATTATAATATAAAAATAGAAATATCATGTACCCATAATGAATTATAATAAAGAAATTGTTGATTTCTATAAGATCTAATAAAATGATGGATTTCATCTAAATTTCGGTATTTTTTGTAACCAATATAATTTGACCAGCAACATCTATATCAAAACCCACATAAAAATATTTATTAGGTTCATAAATTTTCCACATTAAACCTTATATCGCTAATATATTGATACTTATAATATACAATTAACCAATATGAACAATTTTCATGATAATAAAATATGCATACCTTAATGGAAACAATTTCTCCAGTCGCTTTCTTGAACTTCTTCAATTGCCTTAAAAAGTACCAGAAACGGGACTTGGCGACGATGGTGTCTGGGGAAAAGATCCTCATCTTGTATAGGGGCGGCTTCGGCTCATTCTCAGAAGGCAGCTTGCGCCCGATGACTTCAAATTCTTTCAACTACAATACAAATAAGACTCATTTACACATATTAATAGTAAAATCGATCGATGAAATATATCAAAAGTTTTATACAAACACAACATGACATAACCTATAATATTATAGTAAGTTTTTAAAAAGCACATTATTTTCACAACATTGTTACAATTAGTTCAGTGCAGATAATTTTAAACTATATCAGTTAAAATATAATGTAAAAATTAAACTGAACATAAACGATATTTCCAAAAGAAATAGCCGCGGCAACGTGTACTCACATTAAGTCACTGTAGCACATTTGAAAACATAAACTTTTGGGCACTTTAATATTAAATACACATAAACAACTACTATTACTCTATTATTATTGCGAAACGCCATGATTTCTGTCTATAATTATATTAATTTTATAAAACTTACCTCTCCTTTAGCCTTCATTTTGAGAGATTTTAGCTAAAAAGATCTGTCAACGGAAACGGATCACTGAAGAAAGAAAATGGCGTCATAATTAATATTGCCATAAAAAAATAACAAATTATATAGAATTATTAAATGTCGAAATATTAATTATTATTTTTATCGTAATTACATTATTATTATTTTTAATAATAATATTTTTCGCTAACAATTTTAAATAAACTTTCCACGTCATATATATATCTTTTTTTTTCAAGCCTGCTAGCACTTCATCCATTAGTCAACGCCAAAAAATACTTTTCTTTTTTTATAACATTGGCATAATACCACCACCGTTTCGGAAAGTAGCCTCCAGCGAGAAGAAACGACAAGAAACTCGCATGCTCTTTTCAAATAAACAGATTAACAACGCTGTTTTTTTACAATAATTAGTGTCCTGTGATGGAACCAGAGCCTAAATCCAGGCGTTTTTTTTTCTAAAAAGTACTCTTTTAATTTATAATAAGACTTATTTATTAATTTAGTCTTAATAAACTTTTTAAATTTCGTAAATGGTAAATTGGTTACATTTCCCGGTATCTTATTATATATGCGTATACCATTGCCCAAAAACGTTCTCTTTACCGTATGCAAACGGAAAGTAGGGGTTACAAGTTTATTCTTATTTCTTGTATTAATAGTATGTATATCAGCTTTTATGGAATACTTTTGTATATTCTGTTGTATAAACATTATATTATCATAAATATATTGTGAAGCAGCCGTTAATACACCTATTTCTTTAAAATTTTCGCGTAATGATGTCCTAGAGCAAGTGCAAATAATATTAATCATTCCATACAGCGAAGATCCACTACCAATCTTGGGAAATACGATTTTATGTTCCTTATGCCTTTTGCATGATGGTGGTGACGAGGGGTCACATTTATTAAACGGTAACACAAAGGTCAAATAGAAGCCTTTTCTTATTATTGGTCATTTGTTATTTGATTTAAACACTTGTAGTTTTCCTGCTTGCTTTTGAAGAAGGTAAGTTTTGTGCTTTGTGGTGACTTAAATATGTGGTCATGACCACTATTACATGTAACGTGCTTGAATTTAGTAATATCTCTTAACATTGTAATTTGCTATAGGTACTTAATTTTTTTTAAATACATTATTCAATGTTTTAGAGTATTTTTAACCTTTCTTATCTATAAAATAGAATAGATTAATATTTGTGTCGAAATTGCTCGACAGCTACATTAACAAACTTTTTGTTCTATTTGATATGAATTATACCTCTCTTATGAATATGATTCGTATGAAAAACTATAGGTATATTATTTTACACTATATCATTATTGACATTTCTTATAAGTTATAAGTTGGTCGCACTTTTAATTTACACACTTGAAGTATGGAAGCACCTGAATTTCGCCTGAAATCTTGTCGGATTTACCGTCCTTTCAGATTATTGGAGCGAGTATAGATAGCTTACGTTCAAACAGTCAGGAAATATGATAATCATATTATTATTTAATTTGGTTACCTACAAAGATAAGGATATGATAGATTAGTGACTAAAGAATGGAATGGACTAATTATTTTATTTTGTGATTAATGTTCTTTGAACGTACGCTGTAATAATAAAAAAAATTGATTTGATATTTGATTGATATATTTACTAAGTAGAAGTATTTTACGCCACTATTCAAGAACACCTTAAAATTGAGAAATTTTATAGTAATTGGTAATTTGGTAGCTAATTCCATTCAATTCAATTCTTAGTTTAATGGCTTTTAGTTGTGCCACAGGGCACAGATTATTTCGCCAATGTCACGTAGGAAGTTAATTCCATGTATTGAGTAAATAAGTTTAGTGACATGACATTGACATTGAAAGTCGAACTTAAGAACTTGTACTTGACTGTCTTGCTGTCTTCATCTTGACGTTAACGTACTATGTGATGTTTGTCGTAAAATAAAATTAAAGTTTCAAAATAATATGTTGATAAAAAAATAACTTAAGTTTAAAAAGTGTCCAAATGTAAATATGTTGTCAAGAAATTTAAGTAAAGTCGTGAAGTATTCATTGTACGGTGGTGTTACCGTAGGAAGTGCTGTTGTAGCTTTAAAATATAATGACGCTGATTACAATTCTTTTGCTATAGTGAGACTAACTAGGACCGCTTATACAGCTGTCGATATTGGTAGGACATACCAGTCCATGTTATATAGCAAAGAATGGGATAAAAGTTCTAATGAATACTTGGAGGTTAAAAGCCAAGCTCATCAAATTGGGGCAGAGAAACTGCTTGAATTATGCAAAGCCAACAAGGGGGTCTACATAAAGGTTGGTCAACACATCGGTGCTCTTGACTATTTACTTCCCAGCGAATATGTGACGACTATGCGAATTTTACATAAAGATGCACCCAGGAACACAGTTGAAGAATTGTATGAAGTTATAAAAGAAGACCTTAAGAAAGATGTAAGTACAGCTTAATACAAAGTTTTAAAACTATTTAATACAGATTTCATGTTTTTATTTTTATTAGCACAAAGTGTATGTTTTATAATATATATTGTGTAAGAATATAACTAAAAATTCCATGTATTGAAAACAAAAAATTGTACAAGTTATTATAGTATGCATACATTTTAGTTACACAATAGTTACATCATCTGATAAACATATTAAGTCTGTGTAAGGATAATGCTTTATTAAACTAAGTGATTATATTACAGCCCAAGGAATTGTTTGAAGAATTTGATCTAGAACCTCTTGGAACAGCCTCTCTTGCTCAAGTTCATAGAGCTAAATTAAGAGATGGGCCTGAAGTTGCAGTTAAAGTACAACATCATTTTGTTAGAAAAAATACAAAAATTGATTTGAAATGGATGGAATTTATCATTAAAACAATGTCAAAAGTATTTCCTGACTTTCAAATGCAATGGCTTATTGACGAGACAAAGAAAAATATTGCAAAGGAATTGGACTTCTTGCAAGAGGGCAAAAATGCTGAGAAAGTTGCAGAATTGTTTAAAAATTATTCATGGTTAAAAGTTCCTAAGATATTTTGGGATTTTAGCACCGAGAGAGTCTTGGTGATGGAATATGTAACTGGTGGCCAGGTTAATGATGTTAAATATATTGATGTAAGTATTTAATAAATTATTTAATTCCTGTTTATTGATTTTAAATATAAATTCTTATGAATAATAACAGTTTTTATGTAAATAAAACAACATAACGAAATATTATGCAATATTCATTTATAAAAAGAGTTGTGTTTAATCAAATATAGTGTTTTTTTTTATCTGTTGCTGCGTGGCCTTTTTTTTTAATTTTCCTTTTTTTCTCCTATCAGGAACATAAAATAAGCAGACCCGACTTATGTCAAAAGTTAGGTGATCTGTATTCCCATATGATATTTGTAACTGGTTTTGTGCACAGCGACCCCCACCCTGGTAACATTCTGGTAAAAAAGGATCCTCTGGACAAGGATGTAACAGTATTCTTGTTGGACCATGGTCTTTATGCTGTAAGTATTAAGATTTAACATTTAAATAAAATAATATTGAATGTTTGAGATTGCATTACTGGGAGCTAATTCTACTAACATATAAAGGTTATGATTCATTCCCGATTCTGTTTCGATCCAACTTTAACTGAACTGCAACTAGATTGTTGTGTTAGTAGAATTGGAAAATGGCTGAGTGGCAACAATAATGTTTTGTTTGATTGTGAAAAAGTGTAAATTTGTTAGTAGAATTACCCTGACATGTCCATGATCTATCATAACAGACAATGTAACTTTCAAGCGGCAATTAACAATAAATAAAATAATTTATTTCCCAGAACAACAATTTAATATATATTACAATTTTGCTATAAACTTAATGTTAAGTGAATATGAAAACAATGTTTATTAAAATTGAAACAAAGGTCAATTCAATTCTTAGTTTAATGGCTTTTAGTTGTGCCACAGGCCACAGATTATTTCGCCAATGTCACGTAGGATGGAGAAGACACAAATGAGATTGATCAGTATGGTTGAGATAACAAACTCAATTAAATTTTAAAGCCATGTATAGCAGTAGTAATTTCCTTGTTAATCCATAACCTAGAACAACACAAACATTAAGGGTTAATAATAAGATAAATTACAAATAATTGTTAGTACTCTAAACTATATACAATAAGATATATCACTCAATTGGACTGTTTACAACTTTATTTTATTACATTTAATATATTTACACAAAAAAGAACAAAATGGACTAAACACAAAGGTCAACAAACATTCAACATTTATAGGATGAGGGACTTTAGGAGGGAGAATGTCGTAAATGGGATGAAGAAATTTAGGTAAATCTAGGCCACATTCACACCCGTGGAGCGGGAGCGGGAAGAGGATGCCGCTGCAGACCCGCTCCGCCGAAGACGACCGGGGAGGAGGAAGAAGCGCTACGCGCACCTTCTCCCCCCACCTCAATCATCGTCAATAGGCGTCGCAGGGACTAGGGGGGGTCTCAGTACCCCGAGAACCCCCCTCTAGGTGTTGGAGGCCCGCATAGGTGGGCCGACCGTCAGGGCGTCACGGTAGCATGCGCAAGCGATCCCGTGGCGCCCGCCGAAAGACGGAGAGGGTACCGCTGGTTTTTTTAATGGGTAAACCCGGCGTACCTGGGCGCATTCGGCGTCCAGGGCTCCGGGGAGTAACCCCCCCCCACTTTCCATCTCGTGGGGGAAGCGCGTAACGCGTTTTTTCAGCGAGAAAAAAAAGCTATCGTTCTATATGAGTTGCAATCTGAAGGGTTCTTACCCGATTTAAGGATCGGGATAACAATTTGTGTCTTCCAAGATTGCGGGACAGTTCCTTTGATAAAAACCGAGTTAATTATATTTAAAAAACATTTTTTCGCTTTATCATTTAATTTAGAAATAAAAAAGTAAGGAACACCGTCTTCTCCAGGAGTAGAATCAGATAAACCAAAAAATTTAGAAAACTGTCCTCATAAGGAACAAATGGGGGGCAAGCTTATCAGCGAAATTGTTAAGCCACTCAGAAGGAGTATTTGAGGAAGGGTCAACCGAATTAAGGCATCGGCGGAATTTTTTAAGTTGGGACCAGACTACAGAGGAAGAGGAACGAGGACTCAGGGATTCACAGAAATGAATCCAACTAAGTTTTTTCTTTTTAGAAATTAATTATTTAAATTTGGCGTCGATTTTCTGATGCTTACAAAAGTTATCCAAAGACATCACAACGAGTATGATGCTTCAGCCTCTAGTCTCTGTTCAGATAATCGTTTGCATTCCTCATCCCACCAGGGGGTGGAAAGCAAATTATTTTTTGAGGTGTGTTTTTAGGGAAGTGGAGATCAGCTGCAATTACAATACCATTAAGGAAAATATCATAGCAAAGAATTACATTTCCATAGTCTTGTGAAACAAAGAGGGTGTCGATCATGGAATCAACAGACTCAGCATATGCAGATCAGTTAACATTTTTTAATTTAAATTTTAATAAGGGATTTGGATTGATGTGGTGTATGGATCGGTGATTTAAAGAAAGGAGGATAGGAAAGTGGTCAATGCCAAAAGAGGTTGAAAGAACATTCCAGGATATTTGAGAAGCAAGGACTGGAGAGGTTAAGGATAAGTCTACGGCTGATTTTGGGTTTTGGTTAGGATATACTCTACGTGTTGGTGAGCCATTATTGAGGATGCAGAGATTTGCATCATCAAATATGTCCATCAACAAGAGAGCAAATGGGTCACAGAAATGTGAACCCCAAGAGGTGTGATGGGCGTTAAAACCCCCCATGACTAGGATAGGGCTAGGGAGAGAGGAAATGATGACATATATATCAGGAATTAAAGCTGGATTAGGATGAGGAATATACAGGGAAAGAAAAGACATGTTAAGGGCTCTAACAGCAATAGCATTAATATGCTGGCTGGGAAAGGATAAAGGAATTTGGGAGAAGGGAAGGGAGTGCCGAACGAAAATGGCACTCCCAGCATAACCATCACTTCTGTCATCCCTCAAACAGGAGAAGTCTGGGACCCGGAATCGGGATCCAGGGATCAACCATATTTCAGAAATGGCAATAATGACAGGTTTATGGAGGTTTATTAGAGAGACATAAGTCTTGAGCAACGTTGGACGGTAAGGGGATATCGTTACATGTTGAGATAATACTAAGAAGTATTTTAGTTAGCATTTCTAAGAAGTTGGGATTGTTACTAAGAGGGTTAGGAGTGTTTTGGTTGAGAGCACAACCATTAGGAGCAGTAGAGGGACAATTACTAACGATCGATTGATGGGCCTGTTTATCATAACCTTTCCCAAGAGGTGATCTTGGGCGAGGAGTACTGATAACAGTTTACCGATAGGACCTGGTAGTTGTAGGGATAGGTTGACTAGGGAGAATTGGAGAATATGTGGGAGGGGTAAACATCTCCTTTGCAATCTCTGCATAGGAACTACGTACAAGAGGGATCCGAGAGGATGCTTCAATGTATGATATGTTATCCTGCGACATAACAATTTTGATCGATTGTTGGCGAGAAAATCTGGACAGTCCTTGTCTGTTGTGAAATGGTTACCAGAGCAATGTAAGCAATTGGCGTTATCCTTACTTACACTACAAGACTCACCTGTGTGGGATTTGTATAGTAGTTCTTGAAGCTGGGTCAGATACTTCCCGGACACATGAACGATGAAAGGACCCTTGTCATCGTCGGAATACATTTTAGGGCCTTCAGAGAAGGATGGATGAGTGTAAATCGTTTGTATTGAGGGATTTGCTGAATTAGGATGAATTATGGTTTTTTTAACATTGGAGTCGGAATTAATGGAATCATTATCGAGGCGTTTTCGGGAAACAGGTACAGAGGGAGGAGAAAAAGTATCGGGAACAGATTCTATTGACCCACCTGGATCAGGGGGTTCAGGAGGAGGATTAACCTCCATTATAAAATTTAGAAGTTAAAGAATATTAAAACACGTTAAATACTCACAAGATTTACAAATATTAGTAACACCACTTAACCCAACTACCAACTAAAGCACTATTAACAATAAAATATACTACAAAACTAAACGAAAACACTCAAAATCTCTTAACACGTGTTAACCAACAATAACGCAAGCGAAAAAAACGAAACAAAGGTCTTTCAGAGATTGTCCTTTCAATAATAAGACTTTAGTCTTTTATTTTGAAGAATTAAAAATTATTTTATCACTCAAATATGAAATTAATTTGTACCTTATATTTTTTAGCAACTTACAGACAAATTTCGTTACCACTATTCCAATTTATGGCTCTCAATAATTGCAAGGGACAGAGATAAAATCAGAGAGCATGCAGAGCAATTAGGAATAGAGAAAGAATTATATGGACTTTTCGCTTGTATGGTGACTGGGAGACCGTGGGACGTCATCATGAAAGGCATAGACAAGACTAAACCATCATCTGCAGAGGTTTGTGAATTTTATTAAGAATAATTTTAAAAGCAAGAATAAATTAGCTATAAACATTCTATAAACATTCAATGTAGTCTTATATAGCCAACTTGAAAAAAAATATATATCAGACTTAAGCATGTTATTATTTTTATTAAATATGTATATTATTATAACTATATAACAATAACTTTAGTATATGCATTGTACAAAATAGTCTCTATTATTAACAATTTCATTATTTCTTGCAAGTAACTATTTCTTGCAGTTCCCTGAGGAAAATAACTCACTTCTTATTGTGATTTTTGTAAATTGATTTGTCATCATGACTCACTTTTAAGTGAATCAGCCATGAGAATTTAATTCATAGTTCAGTTACTTTTTCCTCGATCTTTGTAGTTATGCAACTTAAGGATAATGGATGTGATGCGTTAACATTAATAATATTAGTATTTTGGTACAATACCGTCCTAGTGAGAGATTTTTTTTTTATTTTGTTTTTCTAATCTCCATGAATCTACCATCAGATGTGTCTGTGTCTTTGGTGGTATAAGATTTTTTTTTTTATTTCATTTGTATGGCCAGATGGTGATAAGTGGCCATCACTGCACATAGGCATTGGCATTGTAAGGAATGGTTAATATTCCTTGCAACACCAACCTTGCGATTTAAGATGTTATGTCCCTTGAGCCAGCTCACTGGCTCATTCACTCTTCAAACCGGAACACAACAATACGGAGTATTACATATAATCAATCTTTTCCAGAAAACAACTTTCCAAAACGAGATACCAAACTTCCTGCACCACGTGACGCGCTGCTTGGAACACGTGGACCGACAAGCGTTGCTGGTGCTGAAGACGAACGACCTCATCCGCAGCATAGAGTACGCGCTGGGGATGCAGGAGCGGATGTGTGGGTTCCTGGTTATGACCAAATGTTGCACTAAGAGCATATACCAGCACGAGTTTAAGGTGAGTGTCATATTATTATATTAAAACGCTAAGTTTCCACCGATTAATATAGGTTTATTTATTATCGATTCTTGATAAAAAAAAGTATACATTGTCTAGGACTGATATAACCTTTTTTTTGCAAAACTTTTTCGCTTTATTTAAAAAAAAAAAGGGTTTGGCGCTTACTACGTTTCTCGATAGGCTATATCTCCTGTCTCATGTTCCAAATATATGCTTCTTAAGACGAGAGACTATGGAGAGGAGCTAGTTTATGTAAAACAAAGTATAAGGAAATCATTCGATACAAACTGTGGTGTCATTGATTTACAGAATTAACGCACCCCGCATACTAAGCAGCCATACTACGTAGACAGGCACCTATTAAAATATCAATGTCATTTGGTTTCCGGCTATAAAGTTAAACTTGTATGTCGTTATATTAAAATAATCCTTTGAAAGATTTACTTAAAATATATTATAAAGTAATATTTGTACCAACTGTAGTCCCGATAATATTTTCCATCGACAATCTTAGGTATACTTTTTTCTCGGTTAAGAGTTTTTGAATAACGTGGCCTAGTCATTTTACCGTTAGTCGTAAGGATTTGGTAAATACTTAATAATTATATATTGTACATAAAACCATAAAAATCAGGCGTGTCACGTCAATAGTCTACATTGAATTGCTAATATATTAAAACCTTCTCCGAATCTTCTGCATTTTCTGGTAAAAGTATTTTTTTAATTACGTTAAGAAACTTCGCTTAGGTTCATAATATTTCATAGTATAGATTGTATAGCCGCGTGAATAAATAAAGACTTAAAAGGAATTTCCGATTTTCCTTATTCTCTCTAATTAACTATTTAGTTGATGATTTCCAAAAATTCTGATAAAATAAAATTTTATTTACAAACAGAAGCTAGACAATTTTACACAATTTTTCGTACATTATTTAAAGGATGGATTTAGGGGATGGATTTTCAAAACCCCTAAGTCCTCATGTACATAAGGAACTCCTGTGCAAAATTTCGAAGAAAGAGCCGAGATGGCCCAGTGTTTAGAACGCGTGCATCTTAACTGATGATTTCGGGTTCAAACCCAGGCAGGCACCACTGAATTTACATGTGCTTAATTTGTTTAAAATTCATCTCGTGCTCGGCGGTGAAGGAAAACATCGTGAGGAAACCTGCATGTGTCTAATTTCAACGAAATTCTGCCACATGTGTATTCCACCAACCCGCATTGGAGCAGCGTGGTGGAATATCGTCCATACCTTCTCCTCAACGGGAAAGGAGGCCTTAGCCCAGCTAGTGGGAAATTTACATGCTGATTATGTGCAAAATTTCATGCTTCTAGACCCAGCGAATTAGATCTGTGTTCAGCTTGTAGGTTTAACTTGAACTTGAAATTATAAATGACCTTGTTATTTGTATACAATAGCAGCGATCTTACTTCTAGGAATCATTAAATTTCATTTAAATCAAAGAAATATAAAATATTGATTAGGACTGAGTGTCACGTTTTTTTATTACAACGGTATCCAAAAAAACGCTTAAAATTGTTTAACTGTAAATTTTAAAGTACAATGAAAGGTGTATAGTTAGCACAAAAAGTGCAAGCGATATAAAATATATATTTTTTTTGTTTTGGCTTTTATTTGTGCCGAGTGGGCACAGATTATTTCGCCAATGTCACGTGCGATGGATGTCACGTGCGAGATTACAGGCTTAATTTAATTTGAAGGCATAATAGTAGTGGACTCTTTGTTAACCCATAACCTAAAACAACACAATAATAAATAATTAGATAAACATAAATGATTATTAAGATAACATAGATCAACGAACACAAAAATATTTACAACTTAATTTTATTACGCTCAATATATTTACATAAAAATTTACAAAATGGACTGAACACAAACATTAACAAACATTGAACATTAATAGGGCGAGGGAGTTTAGGAGGGAGAACGTCATATAAGGGATGGAGGAGTTTGGGGCAAGAAAACAGTATAAGGAACCATCGTCTAGGCCACATTCGCACCAAGAGTGATCTTTAAATCTAATTTTACAAAGATGTATGGGAGTACATGCATGTCCAAGGCGTAGTCGGCAGATAGTTGTGGTGACCCAACGATTAGCTTGCCTGTGAAGAGAAATCCAAGGTCGCCTTGGAATATCTGGTTGTAGAGATGCGTAAAACTGCCTGGGTCTTATCTATTGATAAGGACGGATGCTTTTGCAATTCCATTGAAGGAATCTGATTGGGGCCATTGTGGAGGATGTTAAATAATTGATTTAAGTCATTGGCAACGTTGGACGGTAAAGGAATTTCATTGCATGTACTGAGGTTATTTAGGAGGATTTTTGTGAGTAGGTCCAATAAGTTAGGATTATTATTAGGAGGGGACGGGTTAGCAATATTTAAGGCACAACCATTAGGAGAGGAGGAGGGGCAATTGCCAACGATGGCTTGATGAGCATGTTTATCATACCCCTTCCCTTGAGGAAGTCTAGCGGAGGGAGAGCGGACAATGGTTTGTCTGTATGATTTACTAGGACAGGGGGTGGACTTAGAAGGACCAGGATTAGATGGGATGTATGTGGGAACGGAGAACAACTCTTTTGCTACCTCTGCATAGGATCTACGGACACTAGGAAAGCGAGAGGCAGCTTCCATGTAAGAAACATTGTCCTGAGACATTACAATTTTTATAACGTGCTGTCGCGAATACTCCGGGCAATACTTATCTGTGGCAAAGTGTTTGCCAGAGCAGTATAGGCATGTAGCATTGTCTTTAACAACCTCATACAACTCACCTGTATGAGATTGGGAACATTTAAAATACCTGGGAGTGGATCTACACTGAGTCTAAATGTGGCCATAGCGACAACACTTCAAGCATATTATAGTGGGGAGATTATAGGTTTCGACAGGGAGGGATGTATTGTAGGAAAAGATTTTACTTTTAAAAGTTATAACAACCGATTGAGTTGGAATCCAAGACACAACTCCTTCGTTAAAAGTCGTCTCAATTTGATTATTTCGCCACATCCATGAAGGAGCTTAATTGACTCCAAAAGATCCTCCATAGACCAATCCACCGGGATGCCTTTTATTAGACCCATTCTGGTAATGTTATGTGTGGGTAAACTAGCCTTATACTTGCAAAGATCTAGTATTGGGTTTTTAAGAAAATTATTTGCCGCTTGTGCTGATGAAAATTGTATTTCTATTTTATTGCGACCAACATTTTTAACACCATCATTAACAATTGAGCCAAACTTGTGATTGTATAAAAACTGTCCGAATTTAATGGCTCGGATCGAAATATCAGCAGCTGGATCAGCAACTTCCCGAGAGACGTGGACTATGAAGGGATCTTTATCGTCATCTGTATAACTTTTAGGGCCATCGATGAAGGAAGTATTTACATACACTGTTTGAACAGAAGGACTTGCGGTAGTAGGGTGGACTACTGTTTTCTAGAGGAGGAAACAAGAGAACATGAAGAATTATCCCCGGAACGTTTGCGAGAGGAGGATGATGAGAGGTCAATTTGTAATTCTGAACCCCGGGATCGGGAGGTTCAGGAGGAGGATCGACATCCATTATAAACTAACTACTGTAACTAAACTAATATACTATATCTATAATAAAAAATTAAAAAATAACACTTACCGTAACCGAATTATGTTAGTAAAACGCAAAAACCATAAAAACGAACTATTTGCTCTGAAAATTAATGCAAGAATTACACAGAGTTATTGTAAAAACACAGATATCTCACTAACACGTGTCAACCAAAGCTAACTCAAGCGAAACCGGGTTTTTCGATATAAAATAAACAAAACGATAAGTTCAATGCCTTATTTCCAACAAAAAATATGATTGTAGTAACTGTAAACGAATAGTGTTGGACTAAGTTGTAACCTTGAGTTCGCAAGTGTACATTTTGGGTCCTTTTTATTTAAATGATCTATATAAATGATCTTTCATTTCATGTAAAGGTACTTGTGGTTATTATATTGCTGTTGTAATTGCGTACTTTAATGAAGGAAATTTTGATTTTGTTTTTAATTTATTCAGTCAGTCAGAATTATTTATATCCGAACCAGTAAAGTGTATTGCTTATAATTTGAATAAATATTTTCCCATTTATTGTATTACTTTTATAAACAAGTCGTGACTTTTAACTTTAAATATTTTCTTTTAACACTTTCAGAAAGCGGGGTCACTGGCGAGAAAGCAGTTTCTAAACACGAAATATGTATGGTCACTGTTTGTTCTGTATATTTATGGAATTTATTTATCACTGAGAACTAGATTTAATCTGTATAGCTAGAATTTCTTAACACACTATACCCAATTGTATTATATTAGTAGGGTCTGATGGTAACCAAAAATATTTATTTTGCGTATGATGCTTTAAGAGTTTTAAGGGATATTTTAAAGGGGTTGCCAGTAATAGAATCACAAAATAATAAATATGTAAAATGTGTGTTGTAATTTACAAAAAAGTGTAAAAATTAAATATAATTATGTACTGTATACTTTTTATTTACATAATAACTCTGATTTTAATATCATCTCATTTCTATAAATTATAAACGAGAAAAAATTTGAGATGATTTTTTTGTGAAGGGTTTTTTAATATCTTTTGCAAGCATGAGTGATCAGACAAAAGCACAAAAACTTTGCCTGTAATATTATTTCTAGCTTAGTTACTACGCCGCCAAACGCTAACACACAACTAAGATGTTATTTCACCTAAATCAATCCCCATCAACTCAACCAACACGGGATGTGTTTGGTGGTAGAATAAATGTTGACAGCTTTAAGGGCTTCCACGAAACCCTATCAGAATTTTGTAACAAATTAAGATAAAACAAATATTTTCTGTTGGCAACCCTATTTATTTCAAAAATGATACAAAGTAATGTCCTAGTCAGCTTCGTTTAATCTTACCTCAAATATTTCATACCAGTAGTTGAATTGTGTATTTGTATATTTTCACGTGTCATTCGATGGTGCTAGCTCTAATTTTTTATCACGTATATTATGTGTATTTGTCGAAGGTCGTTTGTTGAAATAATCGTTGAGTTGCACGACTAGCCCTTTAATTAAAAACTTCATTCAATTATACGACTTCATGTCGATTAGCCGAACGGTTGAACAGAACGTTCAACAGTTTGATGGATTTCAACTTTTTTTTATTTAACTAAATAATTAGATTGATATCTAGCCTAGACGTGAGGTTGCTTGTTCTAAAAACCATAATGATTCAAATGTTAAACTAGGCGCGTGCTTGAATGGCGTTGTTAAATGAAAGGGCTATCCATGCAATCAAATGACAATTCCAACCATTTGGCTGCGATATATACATTTAGTCCAATTTAGATGATAAGAATTAATTCTTATAAATATACATATGTTTTATTTACTTTGTAAGCATTTCAGCAAATTTCATATATTGTAAAATATATCTAATAAAATGAATTATTTTTGGCATAAGTTTTTATTTTTTTTAAACATCTTGGTAACTTATATTATAATTGTATCCGGTTTTCCAAATCCGACAGTTTATTCGTTAAAGTCGTGAGATCATTTTGTATTTTTAATAAAATATTTGCGAAGTTGTCTCTGCTTTTTCTTCCGTGGAGCTTAAAGAATATTGACGATGTTGAAATTTTGCAAGTTAAGTCTGTTTTCTTTTCACATTGTTTGTTTTTAATCATTTGGTGATTTTCCTTTAATCGAAATTGATTAAGCGCCATTGTTTCGTTGATGATTGAAGTATGTGCTGTTATGAAGTAAATATTCCTAGTTCAATTAAATTGTTTATAATATTTTTTGTCTATTTCCAGAAAAAGCGTAATTATTAGTTCTAGTATTCATAAAATTTGCAACTAAGAAAACTCTAGAACAAACACAAAACTCACCAAGTCATGTATAGACTATTCACTCTCTACGTTATTTGTTTTTTTTTTTATAAATTAAACTCAACTAATATAATCTAATTTGTATATTCTGCCTATTTTTACTATTAGTCGTCATGCACACTAAGACATCTTGTAAGAACGAACGTTATTCACTCAAACAAATGGACGCCGTTTATTTTGGCGTGGAGGGGCGCGCCTTCATAAGCGAATATATCAATACATACATTTACTATTCTAACTTATAGTTCTGTTCCTATTTTGTTACAAGGGACAAACATTCGTCGGAAGATTCAGGTAAGTATTATTATCAGCATATAAAAAATTTAATTGTTTCAATATTAACACTATTAAACTTTTTGTAATGTTTATAAAATTGAAATTCTTACATAACTCGTCTTCAATTCGTTTTTCTTTATAATCGTCTTTAATTTTTTCATCAAACACTGTGTCTGGTGCTTCATAATTGTCTCCATTTACACTTTTATTACCCATGGTTATCATGTTATTTAGCAATACTGAGGCTATAACACGAAAAAAATACCATGACCTCTTTGTTTATGGATATGTAGAAAAACATTAATTTGGTTTTACAAAATAAATACAATAATAATCACGAGTATTTTTCTAAACGTATCCTGTTAAAACCAATATTATTGAAATTGAGTAGGTAAATACTGAGAAGTTACTCTGTTTCTTACTAAGGTAGAATCTACATTAGTCTACCTCTTTTACTTTTTGATAACATCATTTGGTGGTCGGGCTAATAGGCCAGTTGATGCTAAGTGATCCCTACCACCTATAGATATTAGTGTGGTAATAATATTATTAATCCTATCCTGATTCGATATAAAAAAACTTGGTTGCTTTCCGAAGTAGTGTTTAAATATTGACAATTCAAAAAAGGTTTAATTCTAAAGTTTACTTGAATAAAATTGATTTGATTTGGCAAAGAGATTTTTACGGCGCTGATGCAAATATGTTGCCTTGATAGTTTCTTATTTTTTACCTAACCAGAGGTTTCTTGAAAATTTAAATATGCTTACATATAATTTTGTTAGGAAGCCAGACTTCCAAAATGTATGGGTGCTGCGGGTCATTTCCTTTTCGAAGATCAGTCAACGGTAATTCTCGATCGCTTTCAGATTTCAGTATTATAATTTCGTCACAGTAATCCGGTAAATCAAGAAGATACCATACTTTGTGTCGTAGTTGTGATATAGAGGCTGTCGGTTTTACTGCTATGTAGCGAAGTTTCTCATCGATTACTAGAATAAACGGTCAGTTGTGAAGTATTTGGAAAAATATTAAATTAGAAAGAGGAAGGTCGAGGACCCATGCATGCTCGACACTATCGCATAAAGCATTCCGACATGAGAAATGTTTATATATATGTATAATAATCTAATATTAAGTGCTAAATATATATTTTTTTAAATATCGTGTGTGCGGTGAAGATGTAGTAAGGAAAGTAAGTTACAATCATTTGCCTGCCCTTATTACATATATTTGGGTTGATGCTGAGTGAACTGTATTAAAATAGGTGCCCGGTTGTTTCCCTTATGCCTACTTAGTTAGTCTACTTCACCTATGGTTTAATATATGGTGGCGCTTTATAATGCTGCGCAATCAGATGCTTGGAAGTAGCCTAAATTTGTGGACTATTTTTTTGTTATAACCTGATTGTCTCTAGTTTCCTACAGTACAGGAATACTCCTGTCTTTATAATATTACTTCAGATAATTGGAAACCCTTTTTAAATGAAGCGGTTTTTAGATCTCAACTTACTATTCAAATCATGACGTCGTAGAACCAGGAAGGTGATAACGTCCTTTTTGAATAATCCCGTCGAAATTCGGAGAAAATTTATAAAAGACATTGCTTTTACATCCTCCGATTGCTCTCGGAATAGCAATTTTTATATAAATCACTTCATTTACCGTTAATTTTGTGCTCGTGACATTTGTAATCGAGCAAAGGTATAAGTTGACACAAATTAATGACATGATATCAATATATACAGCCTCGTTCGACGAGTGTAGTCGATTCGTCAATACTTTATAGCGTTATATAATAAAATAGAGCATGCGATCGCTTGTAATAGAGTTTATTTTTTGGCACGAAGTTTGGGTGCTTCGGGCATACAATTCGTAGAATATTTGTCGAGTTTGTTGAGTCGATGTTATTGATTTAATTTAACCTTCGATTGTTATTATAAAGCCAGATAGTTATTTGTCTGTTATTTTTAAAGTCATTTTGACTGATCTTTAAGACTGGTATTGATTATGAGTTTGCGTTTTGATCTTTGGAATTAAAGTCCGATATAAGTAGTTAATATAAGTTTTAACATTTATGAAAATTAGTACAAATTTTTAACTTATCCTGTTACGATGTGTGGGTGAACAAACATTTTTTTAAACAATTTTAGATCCATCGGTATCTATATTTATTTATTTATTATTTTTTTATTTTATTATTAAGGACAACTTACAAAACACACCATTTATAGGTTAAAAATATATAATTAAATATATAGCATTGCTAGCTTAGCATTTGTAAATTAATTTAAATAAGGCATCGGATATATTATAATGAAAAAAGTATGAGAATATAATATTTATTTCTAACAAATATTTACAATTCTTGAGAATATTTTTTCAATCATTCATTCGGCTAGTTTGACGGCTTGTAACGCAAATATTAGGAGAGGAGAACTAGTCCATGCCCATTTATTTATAACGGGATAGTACATTATACCGTGAACCAATTGGACATGGCAGTTATCTGTAACAAAGTGAAAAAATAATTAATTAATAAATATTAATATTTGACAACATCACATACATTACTCTGATCCCAATGTAAGTAGCTAAAGCACTTGTGTTATGGAAAAACAGAAGTAACGACGGAACCACATACACCCAGACCCAAGACAATATAGAAAACTAATTAACTTTTTTTACATTGACTCAGCCGGGAATCGAACCCGGGACCTCGGAGTGGCGTACCCATGAAAACCGGTATACACACTACTTTACCACGGAGGTCGTCGTTTTATTAATAGTTTTCTTTCATCTGAATAAATTCGTGAAGGAAGTCCAAACCTTTGCCTAAACACAGCATATAATATAAAATGTTTATATAAAAAATTATAATTTGTCCAATTTCAATTTGTCTATTCGTTATGTAATGTTTGCAACAGCATGACCAAGAGCGCTTCTGGCAAGATTTAAATTTGGCGCACTCTAATGTTTATTACTTTTTGCGAAGAAAACTACACCTTGAAAGTTAATTAATTTTCAGTAAGTAAAAGTTAAGTACATACTAAAATAGTTTTCAGTTTTATTTATGCGACTTAACTACATAAACTCGCACCTAAACGTTTGTGAAACAAAATTGTTTTACTTGGGAAACGTGCGTGGCACGCATTTTCATTTGTTATGTATTTGTATAATACAGTATATATACAAAAACATATCAGATATTATATATATATAGTAAATTTATTATATACTCACTTCTTTCCAACAAAAACGTGACTTCAGTTGGTGTAGTGAATTTATCATATTCATGCGTGCCCTTCGGTACTAAATTGAAGACGTGTTCACTAAGACATATTGTAACGAATTCTGAAAGCTTGGACCTGTTTGGTGTCGTTATAAATATTTTTCCACCCGGCTTCAAGGCTTTCACGCAGGATTGAATAAATAGTTCCTTATCAGCCACGTGTTCGATGACCTCTGAAGCCACCACTGCGTCATAGTGGTCGAAAAAATGTTGAGAGTGTTCCTGTCAATTGGAAAAAAAGTATTTATCGGTTTTGTTTTATACATTATTTTTAAATAATAATAAGGTGATCTGGACATTAGGCCATAATGATATGTGCTTACAATTAAGAGTCGCTACTATGTTACCTTGTTTGCGGAGTTAGGACACTAGAGTAATACAAACACAGTCCAGGAAAAACGGCGACTTTATATAAGGAATTGTCAAAAGATTAGATTGAAACTGCGACCATAAACAACGACCAGTTGAAGTGGCTACTGCACTAAGTACTAATCCACTGAATTTAAGAACATTAAACCAACGAGATACCGATTTATTTATCACTAATTTATGATGTAATTATAAGATACATAAATCAGAATTTTTAATAAACTTAAATCATTTGAATCGTATAAAAAACAGGTAACGAATATTCCGGTCTAATGTGTATTAAGTACTTAATCGATATTGGCATTACGCTTGATCCCCTTCGACACTCAAAGAGCACGTTAAGCCGCTCGTGTCGCTTGTCATATTGACAAAGCATAAATCTATTTGCGATTATTATATAGTTAGCTTTGTCACACTACTAATCGGAAAAAAATAACACTATTATCTGTATTCATGAACGCATTTATATAACGGTATACCATTTAGCGGAAGGGCTTCTAGGTTGTCCCAGATAGTATAGGACCACCATTTATGCTGACGCTTACATTCGTGTTATAATTTGAACGTGAGTGAGCTGGTGTTACCATATTTACTTATTTATTTTTAGGATCAACAGATATCAATATACTTTGTAAGAGCACGGTGTGTGTTTAGAGATTGATATGAAATTGAAAAGATGTACAGAGAAATCCCATTGGATACTTTGATAGTTTGGTGCGAAGTGCGAAATCAACTTACTCAGAAATGCATCGATGTTTTGAACGTTTAAATAAATAAATCTTTATATTTCATCAGTAAACAAGAGTTACAATATAAGTTTAAAACAAAAATTATGTAAACAATTTCGTCATGTGACGACACACTTGTTGACTATTATAGGCTCTTTATTATAATTCAACATATTTTATTTGGCTCTTGGGCTTTGTGCAAGCCTGTCTCGGTGGGTACTATAAATTCATCAGATATTCTACCGCCAAACGGCAATCAATGGTATTGTTGTGTTTCAGTTTGAAGGGTGAGTGCGCCAGTGTTACTATTTGCACGTTTAAGGGATAACAGCTCACGGTCAAGGTTCCCAAGGTTGGTGGAATATTGGGTATGATGGTTAATATTCCTTACAGCACCAATGTTGATGTCATTAAGTTATATTATAAAATAATTTTAAGTAGAATCATAAAAAAAAAGATACAAATCAATGATGAGGCAAAACCTAGTATTATAAATTTTAACTAAACTCAAATGGGACAATTACAATAAAAATTGTAAGACTTTTGAAAGTATTTATGATTTATAGATTTGTACACATAAAAATTAAATGTGTGTTGTGTATATCTTTTACATTTGGTAAATAGACTTAAATCAACTAACTCTCTCTGTCATCAGGTCTCTGACATTCGTATGAAGAAGACCTTGAATTTTGTTTATTGTATCTGTATCTGTTAATACTAAATGAAATATCAAACATTTACCTACATATGAAGTTTGTTTACTTTGTTCTATGAGCTAACTGAAGATATTTATGATGATATTAAAACCAATAAAACAATATAAAACTCACCTCAACCGTGGTACAATGATATGATGGTCGATTGTTTTCTAGTCTTGAATCTATTGTACAATGTTCTTTAGCTATTTCTACTAATTCTTTACTAGCATCTATCCCTGTTACTTTTGCTCCAAGTCTTGCTATTCCCTAAAAAAATCCAATAAAAAAAAAGTTTAACAATATTTTAAGCACATAATAATTAAATAAGGAGAAGCCACAGGACATATTCCAATATTTAAAATGATATACAAAATGTGTTGTTTAATCATAGGCTTAACTTTAAACTATGATAGATTGGATTTTAATTTTTTTATTTTAAAGGAATTTAATTTAATTCTTATAAGCGTTACATTGACTATAAAATCTAATATAAAATACTTAACATACTTAAATTTACAAATTTCACTAAACATTCAGTGTTTTATTAAAAAACCCATTTTTACTTACCTCTGAAACTATACCTCCCCCACAACCAACATCCAATATAACTTTATTAGATAAAGGCAAAAGAGTTCTTTCATCCAGCGAGCAGGAGACAAGTCCATCTCTTATAAAAGGTATTCTGTTGAATAAGAAAACAATTTTTAATATAATTTATTACAATGCGGTCATGGCCTAGTTTCTAAATTACGTAGATCTCTACTAAAGAAAATAAGCATTAATCCAGCTAACCACTGTGTTGCAGTGAAAAAAAATCTGATATATCTCCATAGATATTCATGATATAAACATTCTAAATCATAAAACAGCATTGATATTACAAGTATTTTCTTTGAATAGTCTTTTGACTGGTCTTAAAATAAGCAGATTCTACCATAAAATGAATATTATATGAATACAAAAGAACAAAAACGTACACAAGACTGATGCTTGAAGTCTTATACTTACTCATCTGACACTCAAAGTCGCAGTTAGCTCCATCATGTACTGAGTGCTAATATATTTCCATATCAACAATCTGATATCAGTGATTATGAATGGTAAAACTTACCTAATTAAATTATAACTGTGAAGTGCTTTCATAGGCCCATTGGGATCCCACCATCCTTGGGCTTGCTGTGAGTGTTTCTCTACATGACTCGTATCTATTGTTGTCTTCGCTGCCGTAACATTGTTTGAAATTTGTGCTATTTTTATACCTCTACCTATAGTTTTATTTAAATGTGATATTCTGAAAAAGATGTTATGCCTTAGTAAGCAAAAAGGAATTTTTATTGACATGTACATTTAAACCAATTTAAAAAAAAAAAACTTACGATTTCATTGTTATAAATGTTTTGCTTAATGGACTCATCTTCAATTGTTTTATTTATCGCAATAATATCGTTGACTGAAAATATAAATAAGGTTTATTCTAAGTAGAAGATATCATCATCAGATTAAATACGATTTAATATTACCTTTTTAAAGTCAAATAAGTAACATATCTTACAAACAAAATAACAATTACGATGTTATTTTAAAAATATTATACGTCTATATATTTATCATTTATCATGTTACGACTATATTTAAAAGTTGAGCCTAAAACTACACTGCATTTATTGAGGTCCTTTTAAGAATTTACGAGCTGAGTGTGGCTTGTACTTATTTAATTATTATTTTTTTACTATCTGGATGAGATACTACAGTTTCAACATTCAATAAGATATATTTTTTAAATTATACTTAGAAATATACTCTGTCACTGTCAGAATTCGAACGTCAGTCATGACAGAATTTTATATAACTTAACCTAAAGTCTAAAACCTATTATTATGATTAAGTCAGTCAGTGCTGCCAACTTTATATTTTTGAAAAGCATCAGCGAATATTAATTTTATTGAATTCTTTGTTCAGTAGTCTATTAAAAATAAATGAATAAGGACATTGACATTATATTCCTAATATATTATAACAAAGCAGATTTACTATTGAAGGAAATTATCTGTTCTTAAATCACTTTCAATATTTTGATAAAAATATTTTTATGATTTACGTATGTAAATACGTGCTTTTATTTTTTAGGATAAAATTAATTAGATATTGCCACACAAAATACTCTTATTCAGAATAAATATATTTGGCTAGAGCCATTCGTTCTGAATTCGAACTTGTAAATTTTGTACTTTTTGTACTTGTAAATAAAAAATTTGAAACTTATAAAATAATCATAATAGAATTAGTATTCAATCCCGCAATCTCATTGCATACTTTATTTTAATAAATCTTATTATCTTTTATCTCAAGTTTTTTTTTTGAATATATCATAATATCATTAACTACTGATTAACATAGTTGAAGTGAACGGCAATTTTTATTAAAAGATAATAATTTATTATAATTTATTTATCGTTTATATTTTTCTTCTATACTTTATGACTTAGATATTTTTTCAAATCATTAAATATTAAGATTAAAAATTTTAAGGAATTTGTAATTAATTTTTAAAAGTTTGTAATTAAACATTTTGTGATAAATTACAAATACAGTTGATACTGAAAATACAAATACAGTTGATGAGAAGACGCTTTATTACTATACTTGAACAGTATAATTATACAGACAAACGCTTATAAATATCGTAAATACACAGATATACATTATGCCTATGTGGTCGGACTTTGTAGGTACCACCCAATTATCATACATTTTATCAGCACCCAACAAAAATTCATAGTATGGTTGTGGTTCCGGTTAAAGAAGAGTGAGTCAGCGTTACCCAAGAAATATAACATCTTAGTTCCGAAGGTTGATGGCGCATTGGTGATGTAAGGAATGGTTAATATTTTCCAGTCCGCCAACTTAACAAAAATAGCAAAAACGTTGTGTCGAATTTTCAGGCCCATATCGACCTGACTCTCATTTGCCGAGTTATTAACGTAATAAAATATTAAAAAATAGTATAACTATTTATTATATATATTATATTGTACCGAAGAGGTTGTACTTCGTAGTTTTAAAGGTTTTTAACATAATTGATTTTGTTTTAATTTAACAGCTTGCATCGCGAACATAAACAATTTGTGATTGGTCCACGTCCATCTGTTCGATATAGGATGAGCAACAAAACCTCGCGTCGATTCCACCTTGCAATTATCTGAAACATTTAAATTTATTAATTCTATATTTAAACCTAAGTAGCATTATACGTAAGCCGGTCTTTTCGAGATGTAGTAAAAACGTATAAAATACATTTGACCACTAACCGCTGGATATAATTTAATTTAATATTATATTTCAATAATTTCCAGCGGTTAGTCGTCAAATAAAAATGACAGTTAGGAACTGCAGGTGTCAAAATCGTATGAGAGGGTGTGAGGGATAGAAGGTAAAAGAAAAATATCGTTCGATTGATTGAAAATATCTGCAGGGGCTATATGTCATATCCAATTGTAAAATATCCTAAGTAGTTCAAAGTATATTGAGTGATATTAATTTAAATCCATATGTCATATTTTATGGAGGGGCACATTTGATATCTTGGCTACTATGTTTAAAGACCTATGGAAGATAAGCACTCCATATTCTTTGATCGTTTTAATTTTCGGAATCCTATACAGAGACTATGAATAAAACTATGTTTAGCCGCTCTAGGCCCGGGCCTATTCGGCCTACAGGTAACTAAGCTTCCATAATAAATATATAATAAATAAATATTTAAATGTTAATAGTATCCCCCATAGATATCCGAGAGTTAAACACGTTCAATCAAATAAAGGACTCAGATAATACTAATAGTATTTTTTTTATTTTCTCTTAAAAAAAAAGTCTGTTTAGTTTTATTACAGTCGTTCCGAATTGCGTAAGAAATAAAACCCGATATCGAACTTGACTCGTTTAATTACAAAGACAGGTTTCTTCGATACTCCGTTGTATGTTTTTAGAGTAAAGCTTACGATTCTATTTTTCTTATTTGGTATATCTTCTAATGATTTTATGAAATATGTAGGAGAACTATATAAGTAATTACTTTGTATTATAGTCTATCTACAATACACAAGTATTAAAAAATAAAAAAAGATTATATAGCTATATTTTGTATACATAAATAAAATCTTTATGAATGCATTCAGATTCGAATTAAAGTTCTTCTCGTCCGATTTTACGGCGATCAATCTCAAAGACTATAGCTAACTACTTACGTGCGTACTACATATATTATATATATTTACATATATTTATATATATTTCAGTTCTTGCCGAGGCATGAGAGAAAAAGACTACGGATAAGATTTTTATAATTATTATATGATATAAATTAAATTAATGTGAACTTACTTTTCTCCAACATAGATTCAAGTTCACTTGGAGTTAAAAGTTTGTCATATTGATGAGTGTCCTTCGGAATTGCATGTAGTATTCTTTCATTGACAAATATAATGAAAAATTGAGCCATCCGTGTTTTACTGGGTGTTGTAAAGAATAATTTTCCGTTTGGCTTCGTAGCGCGTACACACGATTCCAGAAACAATTCTTTTTCGACGACATGCTCTATTATTTCCGAAGCTACAACGGCGTCGTACTTTTCCGCATGAATAGTGGAATGTTCCTAAAAAAATGGTATTAGATACTTACAGAATTGTGAACAACCTTTAAATAATCAGATTAAAAGATCTATTCTTCTTACCTCCATTGTAGTGTTTATATATGTTGGTAAATTATTAATCAACTCTTTGTTATTAGACGCATGGTATTTTGCTACCTCAATTAACTCTTTGCTTGCATCAATACCAACAACTTTGGCTCCCAACTTTGCCAAGCCCTGTAAAAGAAAACACCATGACCATTCGTGATTAAAGTGATGACTAATTTCTTGTTACGGTGACCCTTTTGCGCGGGACATAATATTATAGTGTCCAAGTTTATGGGCAAGCACAGGGACGATCTCTTACCTTCGACATGGTCAGATATGGTTGAGGAGAAGTACCGGCTTTACCTCATTTTCGAGGTAAGACAGTGTAAGCATTACCAATATCCAGATTCCTGGCTGCTATTGTCATTTCCAAGTCATAAATTTTCGCCTGGCCTTTAGCATTGGCAGTTGGTAAGTAGTTATATTTTAGTTCATTTAAAAGACCTTTTTTTTTAATTTTAAGCAAAGGCATTGGTGATTATAGATGAATTAATCCTATCTAATAAGTAATATATACGCTTTCGCCTTTTAACTATTACCAACCAATAATCATCTAATTCACACATGTTGTTAGGGGCGCGGCCGGTCGGAAAGTAGTAAGGAAATAAATAATACTAATGGTTACCTCTGATAGTATTCCCCCTCCACAACCGACGTCCAATATTGTTTTTCCTTTTAATACCGAAGACAAGTTATCTTGTGTTAGAGCTAGTCCTTTTTGAATAAAGGGTATGCTGGAAACGACCATTATTTTTAAAATATCTGTGATTAAAGTTTGGTTGTATCTAAAATTTTGTCCTTTTTTCTGCAATTTTATTTGTTGTATGCATCTTTATTTTTATTTTATTTTTTTTATTTAAAATATGTAGAAGAACTGGCAAATGGGACATCGTATAGTAAGTTATCACCACCCTTAAAAATTGACAATGTAAGAAATATTTACCATCGCTCACATCTCCAATGCGCCATCAATAATAGGAAGACGTTATAAGGTTACACTAGGTCACTCAAAAAGAAACCTTACCGAATATCGTTTAGGGCATGCAGTAGTCTTACTGGTCCATCAAGATCCCACCATTTATTCATAAGTTGGCTATGCCTGTGAACATCTAAAGCATCCACTGTTGTCTGAATTCGCCTTGCCTGGCAGCTATTCCTAAAATATATATACATTATGTAAAAATGACGCGGTCGAGCTGAAGTATACATCCTATTTGGACATGATACCCGCCTTGGGAGAAGGAGAGACTGGTATGCCGTAACAGCAAACTTTGTCTTATGTTTTTATCGCTGCCCTTTACTTCCTTATCTGTGCGGCGTAGTGGGTACACTTCGTTGCTATATATTATTAAATATAAGGTTATATATAAAACGCGTGTATCGTAGGCTCCCTCCAAGTCGACATGTTTTTTCCGAGATATCCAATAAGCAGCGTCATGTCATAACCGATTTACATAAAACGTTCATGTATTATATACCTGAACCCTCCTCATACATCACCTCGTCTATTAGTGAAACCGTATGAAAATCCTTTCAGAAGAGTTGGAGTTTTTCGCGTGTAGACAGACAGACGTGGTTGGGGGATATGTGATATAATAAAAAACTGCTATTTATACATTTCGGTTTTATTATACCTTTCCAGCGAGTAATAAAGCCAATAGATCACCATACCATATAAAAATCAGGTAAAAGGTATCAGTTTTTAATAATTATTTAATTTTTAAAACCCATTATTTTTATATATAGGGTACTTACTGGACGCGCAATAATCTGAAGATGCATTTTGATTCACTTAACAAATGCTTAGCCATAGCCTTATGAATTATCATGCACTGCCGAGAACAATTTATTAAGAAATTTGTACGAACGAGCAGTTCATCTATTTAAATACATTTGAGGTGATGATTGGCCTCGATAAGAGTTTATTTAGGATTTCTACAGACTAACTACATTTTGAACTATTTTGCGTCACGTACGACACAACGTTGCCGCAGCGTTTGAGCGAAAGTTTTTAACGACATCTATGCTGAAATTATGATGCATTCGATTTATCTAAGCTCAAAATATAAAGTTAGATAAAATTATTTTGACGTGGAATGAATATAGGCGCGCCTACTTTTTCCTAGCCTTATCCTAAACAATTTGGGCCCAGCGCAGTATACATTTTCTCCATTCTCCTCTATTATTCGTCATTTGATCGTCCACATTCTTCTCAAACTGGATGGAGTCATGTCTTATTTGATCTTCCTCTTCCTTCCATTCCATCCTTCGTATTATATATGTATTTCTTATTCTATTAATTCTCGTTACTCTAGACATTCATCTACTATGCACACAATAACATAATAATAAACTCAATTTCTATATAACATTATTATAAAAACAAAACACATATGTATATAATTATTTTGTTTACTAAACTTAGTGAAGTGAGACTGTTTGTTTTAAAATCTTATTTATTTCGTCTCTTATTCCAAATTATGTCTTTGTTCCATTTGCAGTTGAAACCCTCCAAGTGCTTCGTCTTGGAGTAATTGTGAAGAACCTTTATTAAGAGTATCATACCCCGTCTTGCTGTTTCGACATGTGACATGGGTTGGTTCATTTCTTGTCCAGTAGATTGGACTGTTTTCGTCACCATTCCACGCGGCCCATGATTTCTACAGTGAATATTTTTAATTTTGATTTTGATATAATAAAGCTTAATTAAATAATTATTCTTATTAATTCGTAAATCTTTAATTGTAAATTTTTTCACGAAACATTAATTTTCGATAATTTATATCTTGCGTCCATAGACGATCAAATTTAAAATAAAAAAAAAAAAATTGTTTAATGTATGTCTGTTTTTCTTAAACTAAAACATAATTATTTCCAGCAGTGACTAGAAACTATGATATTCGACCCGGTGTAGGATACTTTACTCATAATTATTCATTAGTACTCACATATTTAAAAAAAAGATAAAAGTTTTTGTAGAATGTAATTATATATATTCTAGGTTTCTTTTGTTGTTAATTCTGAAATTATATATATAATTAAAAGATAAAATAAAGGTAACTAGAACACGATGTATAATTCATCTTTAACAATTCCATTAATTATGAAACATACATATTTAACAGTCGTTTATCTGTTTTTCGTTGTGTGTTTGCTGCATCGTTGGTCTAGAACCTGAGGGTCTGGGTTTATCCGTAGAACTGTTCTCAGTTATAGCCCAGAGTTTGGCAGTTGGAAGTGTTTCCTGCCTCGGAAAGCGCTTAGAGCCGTTGGCCGCGCCTGAACTTTTTTCGGTCAACATAACCTCCTCATTTGTATTTCTCATTATGATGATACGTTGTATGACAGAATTTAATATTATGTGCCCATCACGGATTCATCATAAATAAATCATTTTAAGAGTGATACTAATATCAGCATATTTGTATCCTCGGCATTGGAAAAGCGTGGCGGAATCAAATTCAAACCCTATCCTCGAGTATGTCCGCTATTTCACGCCCAAATCAATGAACCGAATTTGATGAAATTTGTTATGAAGTAAACTTGAAGGAAGGACGGAGGCTAATTTTTGATGTCTGTGTTAGGCAAAACAAACTGACGGCAAGCAACGCGAGCGATGCCGCGGGTGATAACAATTTTAGTATAAAATTTGGATAATTTATAAACGTTCCGTTAGGCTTCGTTAGGTTAGAGACTAGCCCGTGGAGTGCCGGGTTAGAATAGCACTCCCCCATCTTTTCCCGTGGGTGGGAGGAGAATAAGATACTTTCTTGCGCTGAACACGGCGCATGCTCGGCAGGTACTTTTTGGAGTGCTTGCCGGCCGTGTTTTACCACTAACACGACGACAGTACCATATAGGTCAATCCTGGTACTTTTCTGATCTGCAGAGTTGCGAACAGTCAGCTTCCGTCACGTTTATTTTGGAGAATACCTGTGTAAGATTTGACATTTTAAGTGACTTCAAAAACAAGTTTTTTTTTTAAGTCAGTAATAGATCCTTGACATTCTCCGGTCAATAAATAAGTATAATTTCCAGCAAAATGCCTGTCGCTGCGTGAGAGCACAAACCAAATAAAATAGAGTCAAGGTTTTTATACATTATATATTCTGCCTTTGCTATATTATATAATGGATTAAAAAACCAGATACAACGAAATAATTTTTGAGAATAATTAATTAAATGACAAGAAATAAAATAGTTATTAAAAATTTCGTGTGAATTAAAACAATTAAAAAAACTAATATTATAAATACAAAAGTTACTGTCTGTCTGTCTGTCTGTCGTGTTGCTCTTTCAAAGCTAAACCGTTGAAACGGATTCGAAAAATTTTGGTATGAAGAAAGCTTGATTTCCAAGGAAGGACCTAGGCTACCTTTTATACCTTATCCTATCGACCAACCCCTAAAACGCGAGGGAAGCACGGTGTTACATAAGCCGTATATAATATAAAGAGAAAGAGAAGAAAAGGTGGCCTTATGCTTTAACGTGACGATTTATGCAAGTTCATAATCATAAAACATAATCAGCCTGTAAATTTCCCAGTGCTGGGCTAAGGCCTCCTCTCCCGTTGAGGAGAAGGTATGGAGCATATTCCACCACGCTGCTCCAATGCGGGTTGGTGGAATACACATGTGGCAGAATTTCGTTGAAATTAGACACATGCAGGTTTCCTCACGATGTTTTCCTTCACCGCCGAGCACGAGATGAATTATAAACAAATTTAGCACATGTAAATTCAGTGGTGCCTGCCTGGGTTTGAACCCGAAATCATCGGTTAAGATGCACGCGTTCTAACCACTGAGCCATCTCGGCTCATACATGCAAGTTCACTCTACTGCAAACCGCGTAAAAGAACTTCGATCCAATAATAAGTTTAAAAAGGTTTTAGCGTCTTTCTAAATAAATGGGCTTTACGTAAACATATGAGAGCCGAGATGGCCCAGTGGTTAGAGCGCATTCATCTTAACCGATGATTTTCGGTTCAAACCCAGGCAGGCACCACTGAATTTACATGTGCTAAATTTGTTTATAATTCATCTCGTGCTCGGCGGTGAAGGAAAACACCTTGGGGAAATCTGCATGTGTCTAATTTCAACCAAATTCTGCCACACGTGTATTCCATCTGTTCAAACATACGAACAAACAATATTTGGCGGAGCTCTGCTCAAGACCGTCTAGGTAGGTACAATGCAAGCATCAGATATTGTGCCGCCAAAGCGTAATTTATAGTATTGTTAAATCAAAAAATTATTTATAACAATCAATTAATTTTTATATAAATGAAAAATTATCCTTCTAAGATTGCGAACAATGCTTATGCAGGCTGCGTAATAATGCTTGATAATAAACTGTAATTAAATCACATTAATATTACCATAACAATGTATGTTTTTTACTATAAATTTATTTCCATTTATGATTAAACAATTATTACTTAATATATACAAACGACTTAATTATAAGAAAAAAATGAAAAAAAAAACAAAAGTAAAATAAAACTGAACTTACATCTATAAAATAAATAATAGACGCTGTCCTTAAGATTGTCCAGCTGCATTGTATATAAAAGTAACAGCCTGTATATGTCCCGCTTCTTGTATTTAAGCGTCCTCCCCTTTTGAGAAGATTTAGAGCCTACTCCACCACGCTGCTCCAGTGCGGGTGGATCATTGTATATTGCTCTTGGTATTCAAGCTTAGTAAGCGTGAACTATTTTAACATTCTTGTAGAAAATCTAATGTGTACAATTTATATAATTTTCTATGTAAGTATTTATTTTGTCAAGTCACTCCAGCTTATGGAAATTGGTCTTGTAAGATATATAAATCATTAATTTAGTTTTTTTTTATTGGAACCTTCACAGTATATCCGGATATTAACTGGGTTATGTCAGATTCCTACGCATTAAAACTAATGCGATGGCCAATTTCGGCACGGATTGGAGAAGCAGCGGGATCGTCTCGATATATCGTATTCGGGGCCCCTCTCGCTCGTGGCTCGGCGGAGCGCTCTCCAGATCGCGAAAGTGATCTCGCCCCCCGCACTCCTCGCTAATGCGTACTGCAGCGTGATGCCACCACGGCCGTTTTCCTCAAGGCCGTCTGAAATAGGAAACCTAAGGCCTTCACCTCATGCGTCCACGACCCCAGGGTTAAATCCCATCTTGTAAGCCTCAGGCGTCGGTGTTGATATTAATCATTCTTTGTATCAAGAATGCATTTCGGATCTAAGAACTTATATCCTTTGTACCTATCATAAGACTGGCTCATACATCCTTGAAACTGAAACACAGAAATACTGAGTGTTTCTGTTTGGCAATAAGATATACAATAACTAGGTGGTCCGAACCCGAGGCTTGCAATGTCATACCACCAAGTAAGCGATTATATGATTATGATATCAGTAGGCGGACGAGCAAATGGGCCACCTGATAGTAAGTGGTCACGACCGCCCATAGATAATGGCGTTGTAAGAAATATAAACCATCCCTTACATCACAATGCGCCAACAACCTTGGGAACTAAGATATTACGTCCCTTGTGCCTGTAGTTACACTGGCTCACTCACCCTTCAAACCGGAACACAACAATACTGAGTACCACTGTTTGGCGGTAGAATATCTGATGAGTGGGCTTGCACAAAGCCCTACCACCAAGTAATTCTGTTCCCTATTTGATGTGCCTGCAGTCTCATCAGCTTTAAACAATACTATATATATAGTCCATCTTTCTCAATTAATGGGCTATCAAATGCAAGAACAAACAAGCTCTTTATCTCTATAATATAAATATAGAACTATATTCTAATATTATATAGCTAGCTATTAGAAACCGTGAAAACGTCATGAAGATAAATGGATTCGACATTTCGTCTTACAAATTTTTCACAGTCGTAGTGTAGGCGTTTGAGGAATGAAGGCAGATCATACACTTCATATGAAAGATAAAGCTGTTCAATGTCCTCAGGCTTGAGGGAGCGACTAGAGACATAATTTATAAGTACGAGTAACTTAATATAAGTTAAATGGTTTTATCCATCATATACAAATTTTATTGCTTTTTACAAATATTTTGGTACACGAAGTAATTTTAGGAATATAAACACCTAAAAAAGTCACACAATAATCTACTTTTATTGGATTTTTTCGGTTACTACCAGTTTTATGAATGCTGGTTTATATTTTATTTATTTATTTATATACGGAAGACAAACAGGTTAATACATACGTTTAGGAAAATTTAAAAAATTCAAATACCAATAAAGTCTTCCGAGTTAAAAAATAATTCATAAATTATAGTTACCAATAGTAAAGTTACGTTATATGAATATAAAAATAGATTAAATTAAACTATTATATTACAATGAAAGTACATTTCAAATTTTGGATTAGAATACTTTAAAGGAAGGTAAAAATATGTAAACATCTTTAAACAAACATAGGAGCAGTTAGATCTGAGCAATGGTATTTTGAGCAAAGACGATGTTGATTTCCGTAACATGAAATAAGATTTGTTGACGTTTTTGAATAGGAGGACATGTTACAATGACCTGACTAGGCAAATATAATCAAACGATTTCCTATTAATTTGAAAAGATGAGAACTTACTTACTTACCTTTCGATTCGGCTTTTACAGAAATGTTTAAATTGTTAGCTTCTGTTCTATATTTCAAAAGTTAGTGTGTATGAAACTTATTTTGGATACGTTCTATTGTCTATATATTTATAAGCATATGCTGGTATTCTGCGGACATAGGACTTGTATAGAGTTACTAAGCTACTAGCAATTGTTAAGCTTACTCTACAATGTGATAAATATATCTATTAAATAAATGATCTATTTAATATGGAATTAATAATCTATCAATATCGAGCACCAAACAGAGCAAGTAACAAAACCACAAGTATTCCTTTGCGCCTTTACAAGTATATTTCTTAAGAAATCTTTTTACCTCGTATAATGTAGAAGCATTCCTACTCACTGAATTAATATAAATTGTTATTAGTACGAAAAGTTAGATATTTTGTATTCGTTTAACTACTTGTGTACAACATGTATGGTATTTATTAGGTAAATAAGGAAAAGGAAAGGTTCAAGGATTGCTCCTTGGTAATTTTCCGCTCTGCTGTAGCGAGTGAGAGGCGGATGTGTGGTCTCGAAGAGCAGCGGTCATTAGGGTCCGTGAAATATCAGAATGTGGTATTATATTACATTGACTATAATAATTAAAAACTGTAAGATACACGTATCAAAATTGCCTATCATCATTTCACAAGTGAGATACGGTGTGAAGTCGGACTATAATTGACGCAATGTAAATGTAAATGTAAATGTATGTAAATTAATTTTAATGGTTTATCCTGTATCTGCCATATTTTTCTAACGAGAGATGATCTAAGATGTTTGTGTAATGATGATATATATGTATATTGTTAGATTTGCAGGTATACATTACCTACATAGCTGGAGAGCAATTTACAAAAGTAGTCACGTACTCGTCAGCCGACAGGGACGCTCAGAGCGTTCATGTGGAAAATTTATGACAGTACATTACAGATATATATGTTTAAACTATAACTTAACAATTTTTTTATTTATTTTAGGATAAGACGAACGAATGGCTTTTATGGTAACTAACCTCATTAAACATTTTATATTTCTGGTAAGGCGACGCATCTTTTTGCAAATACGTCAATAATAACTAATAATAATTAAAGTCATAGCACTTTTGACGTTACAAAAAGACGGATCGTTTCGCACTAGAAGGATGTTGTATTTACTTTTGTTGCTTCATCAATGTATTCCACGCGTTCCAACTGACCTTTTGTTTTAAACTAAGACCGCATAACATTAATATGGGATATAAGATGTTATATTACATTTGACTGTAGTCACAATGGTTACACATACTTCAAACTGGAACACAACGATGTTGGGTATTGTTTGGTGCTGTTTGTAATAAGAAGCTGCAGCTACTACAATCGTTATTTCGTTTTGAGAAACATTGTCTTTACAGTTTTTTTTTGTACAATTTCGGTGAAATTATAAAAAAAACTTTTTTCACGCAACGGAAATCTTCAGACAGTAGGTACAGAGATGACGCCGTCGTTATCTTCGCTGAGCGAGATCCGCCCTTTCGCGTTTCGGCTCCGCCTTTGTCTCCAGACCATAACGGTCCAATACTCGTCGCATTCGTTTCGTCTAGGCTCCCAGGGCTAGCAGGATAGCTCCGATGCGTTTGCGCGCCTTCTGTACCTCGCCGAGAGGGTCTAACCACGACGCTATAGCCCTACAGTGTACTTCCCGTTTCCAGACCTTGAGCGCACTCGGGGTTGCAGGTTCTGTTGAAAGACTCACGTACGCTTCTTGAACTGACTGCGGCTTTCGTGACATATGACTAAATTTTTTACTTGATTACTAATGGTGATGTATAACGATGTTAACCTTGATATAATGGACTTTTTCCCTATGAAATATAAACAGAACCAAATTATACGAATTCTTCTATCGTTGTTTCGATGCGTCAGTCTTATCGTATTTCTTTGCTGAGGCAAATGTTCGCGCCTATCTATGCTTCATTATTATAAAAATAGCATACGGTAAAACCTTATCATTGCTTTGTAATATAAAAAAATACAATAAAACCAATATAATAAAATATACTATGGTAATTAATTTATAACGATAAATACTGTTTTTATCTAACAGATACACGTTCCTCCTTCGCACGCATATAACAAGGCTCTACATAAAACGTTTACGTATATTGAAGGATTAGCGACCCGCCCCGACTTCGCTCGGAGCGATTTGTTAGTAAAGAAAAGGTTATGATGTAACTATATTTTATACTCTATAGAATACAGAAATAATGTAGCTTTCTACCATTGAACATTTTTGGAATAAGATCGTAAGTTTAGATTACCCCCTACAAACAAACAAATTTTACTTCTTTACAGTATTAGTAGAGATAATCATATAATAAAGGAGACTCGGAAACTCGGTTAAAACGAAGTTGGTTTCGCTATATATTATGTATTATATATTAGGAACCGAGATGGCCCAGTGGTTAGAACGCGTTCATCTTAACCGATGATTTCGGGTTCAAACCCAGGCAAGCACCACTGATAAAAATTCAGTGCTTAATTTGTGTTTAAAATTCATCTCGTGCTCGGCGGTGAAGGAAAACATCGTGAGGAAACCTGCATGTGTATAATTTCAACGAAATTCTGCCACATGTGTACTCCACCCTCATTGGAGCAGCGTGGTGGAATATGCTCTAAACCTTCTCCTCAAAGGGAGAGGAGGCCTTAGCCCAGCAACGGGAAATTTACAGGCTGTTAATGTAAAGTAATAAAATATATTAGACACAATGGAATAAATTTATAACGGTTTTTTCCTCTGACGATTTCTACCAGTTCACACTGGCGTAAGCCGGGTTAAAGAATTTTGTTCCATAAATAACATTCAAATAATATGTATTCAAATCAAATCAAAATATTATTTATTCAAGTAGGCTCATAGAAGCACTTTTGAATGTTAGTGTTGGATTAAATGTAAATCTACCAGCCGTTCGGAAAGTAGATTCTACCGAGAGGAACCGGCAAGATACTTTTTTCCATCATTTTTATTACAGAGTGTGTCAGTAAAGAACAATTAAATTTTTGTACATCCTGCCTAGAAATCAATAAATAAATACTAAGTACATGCTTCTATATCGAATATCGAATATGTATATATATAATATGTCTTACTTATCAATGTTATTTTTAAATTTTTGAATACGCCAAGTTATTTTATTATGCAAGTCTCCGATGAAGAAATATTCACCATTTTAAAACGAAATTTAAAACAGTCATTCATGTATTAAAGTGAATTTAAAATATTATGATCAATTTAAAATGATAAAGAAGATCACATTACGGATTGAATAAGTTCATTTACGGTTTACATTTTATTTACGTATCAATATCATTCGATACCATTTGAAACATTGAATAATCCATGGTATTCATTGAAGATTCTCGTAAAAATGGCATTTTGAATGCAGGTGATGTTGTTATAGGAACTTTGGATGATAACATTAGTCAAGTCGAATGGTTTTGTATTAAAATTGAAGATAAATGAATCAAGCACCGTTTAGAGTGCATAATATAGCAAGCTATTAGCAAACATAAGGTTTGTTAATCTTAATTCCTCCGTTTCGAATAGGGTATATATGCAGCTGTCATAATTAGTATTAATCTCAGCAACAACCGCATGAGTTCGGTGTGGCGGAGTGAAATCGGAATAATAAATTCTGCTTGAGGTTGCAGAGACGCAAACAGAATTGCAATGAACATCGAATGCTATAGCTTATATTTTGAAATTGCAGACTCTAAAACTTATTTCGTAAATATTTATACATACGATATCAATTCCACACTGCTTTAAAATATATTTAAGTAACAGCTTGTAAGTGAATCAGTGCTGGGATAAGATAAGCTCCAAGATTTTGTTTAAAAAGATTAACTATTGAATTTCTTGCTGGTTCTTCTCGCTAGAATCTACATTCCGAACGGGTGGTAGCTTCACTTAATATAGTTTGTAAAATGACGATTGGTTGGGATAGCCTCGCGCTGCCGTACGCGCCAGCGAGGAATACCACATAACCCGGTGTCCCCCCTCCCACAGGGGCACAGGTACCTTTCGGAAGGATCCACTGCGTTAAAAAATTTCCAAGCTTTAAAGAGAGGGGAAAAGTTATATTATTACGCTTAATATTCGATTGTTGTTCTGGGGTGCAACATTTTCATCCGACACATTTAAGTTCATTTAGATCAGGATAAGGGAACTTTTCAACTTACAATTGATGTGTTCTAACTTCGGCTTTATCTTCTTTTTTACAATATATCAATTTATTTTCACGCGTAAAAAAATAATAGTACAATTATTTAATAAGTCAGAAACGGTTTATCAAAGCTTGAAGTATAATTTTCTTCAGTAACAGTCTACCTCGTTTTAAAAATATTGTTTTTCTTTTTAAATGTATTGTCTTTGCAAAGTATATTTAGTAGAATAGTCTAGTTTTGCATGTTGTTTATAAACTATAATTAAGATACTATTGGATTTTATTTGATACTTAATTTATGTGGAGTTCTCGTATTCCATCACACCCTTCTCTGCACCGCGCCCTACTCCCTTTTATGTGCGTATGCTATATATTTGCTATTTATATATTTATCATTTTTTATCTTATCTTATTATAAGATAAAAAATGATATTTTTATTATATTTATGAAACTGTGTATTTATTTTACTCCATTTTATTTGTTGTTTTTCTTTAATTATGAATTCCAATAACAATCATCTGATTCAATAATATCAATAATAACAATGATGTCAGCCCGTATTTATTTTATTTATAAAAAAAAAATGTGAATGTTGTTGGTTGTTGGTAAATAAATAAATAAATACACTTAAATGTTTTCTGTGTGTTGTGTAGTATCAGTGTTATATTAAAATAAAGCATCTATGATGAGGGGAAAACTTTCAGCGGCGTGGCAGCACTGGCAAAGTTCAGCCATTTTAATGAGCGAATTCACATTGTACTCTAGTTTTTAGTCCGTAATTACGCTTCACAAGAAACTCGTGGTGTGGCCAGTTAGTCAGAAAGTGTTGATGTTTCAAACTGTTGAAAATTATGCGCCTTGAAGTTTTGAGTTTTTTTTCTAGATTATTTAAACATTGCTGCTCGCCTTTGGAAACTGGTTTAGGTACGTTACGTCAAGGAGCTAAAAAATAAGTTTAAATGCTAATGTTTGGTGAAAATTTTAGACTTAATGTTTTCATGAGAAAATCATTTACGTTACGTATAACGTAATTATTAATTTGAAGGGAAAGGTTTTTAATATCTTTGTTTAGTGTACAAAATTATCTTAAAACACCGTATATAATTATACCTACCTATAATATAGATAACTATACCTTTTATATAATTAATGAATGCTGATGGATAACGATGTCCTTTTTTACGATTATGGCTACCAACCGCACAGGATAGATTAGTGCACAAACACAGAGGCACTCTCAATTCCCGCACACTCAAAATCCGATGGAAAGGCAATTCGACAAGATCTGTGAGAATTTCTGGCGCAGAATCTTTGCGCGCTTTTCGAGATGTGGGAGGACTGGCAATTCCTAAGCTATTACTGATAGAATATTATAATATATCTTTACTGGCCTGACTCGTGGTTTGAAGCGAGGGCTTCGATATCTACAGGCTTATAACTGAGCCAGTAGACCATCGAACTCCTTAAGCATCACAGGTTATACAAACATAAAATACGTTTAAGTATATGTCAATATCATTTTATTTTTATATTTTTTAAATAGTCCATTATATTCTTTCGTCATATTGATTTAATATTTAACGGTTTACATAACTCAAGTTTAAAACTATTCAGTTCTTCAGTGGTCGGCATTTCGCTTTTAAAAGGTATTACTTTAATTTTACTTTTGACTAGTCGACCAATTTTCACCAAAGTCTGTAAATACATATTTATATATTATGTTATATAAATGGTATCAATAAACATATAACGTAAATTATACCCACATGCTTTCTTATCCCATTGAATCCGAAATATTCATTTACGATTTAGTTACGATTTTCAATTAAGATTTTCCTTAAACTTGTTTTATATCAACAAATTTTTACATATTTTCATTGAAACTTTTAATATATGTGAATTATTATCACTTTCTGGGTCAATGAACTGTTATTACTATATTACTTTATACCAATTATTTATCAATTGTGTCTGGTGTAGTTTATGAAAGTGCTAAGAATATACTTACAGATTTAGCAGGCACTGGCAGAGCAGGCTTGACGTAAGCTTGTGGACACTTTAGAAGTGTATTTAATGGAATCACCATCTTTAGCGAATCAAATGATGAGATCGCAGATATCATTTCTGGTGATAAAAATATAATTAGTTAAAAAGTAAAATATTTATGTGTCTGTTCTCAAATTAAAATAAAACGATTACCAGGATAAATTCGATCTAAATATTGTTCTGAACATGAGAACACAGGTTTAATCGTTGGATAAAAACGACCCGTGACTTCCCATATTCTTGAAATTGGTCCATTTTTTTCTCCCTCGATATAGAAAATAACAATATCACAGGTGTCGATAGCAAATCCTGTCAATATATTATTTACATTGTCTGTGTTGTGATATTTTTCATTGACTTCGTTTATTTCATTTAAAATAATTTTAACTGCGTCTTTATTATGAGTTGAGCAATACATCCTTGAATAACTTGGAATGATTTCCCGCGGTTTACATCCAACTAATCCAATGGATATATCCATTGTCATATGTGCATCCAAGATTATCGATGGTTGAATGATAATATCTGGCGCTTCAGGTATTCTCACAGCATTGATATCGTTAGTAGAAATACCCATACGACCTAGCTTATGTCTCGAAATTTGAGGTGGGTAGAGAGAAAACTCTCCCGATATAACCGTACTAGTCTTTTTCGCAATTATGCTGGCATCAATCTTCGTGACAGCAATAAGTATATCTCCGCTATAACTGCTAGTATTAGATGATAATTTCATATCAAATTTATGATCATTTTTATCGTTTCCAAAAAGTTTTTGATGACTATGAACTATTTCAGCATTTCGCAATCCACGAAGCTGAAATAAATTTAGTTATTATGATATATTTATTTCAAATACCTCGTCCGTGTCTTGAGACTTGGAATTGGAATGCACTTTATCGACAGATGGTAGAAACACACACGTGTAAGAGATATGTACAGATTTATATAGTGGAATTTTGAATAAATAAATAGTAGATACTTTTTCTTTGTTTAAGAAAAAAAAATTGGACCTTATTTCAACGCACTCCTATGCTGTAGAAAGGTGTGCCCACACATAGTAATATTTCTTTATTCGACTCGACTAGGTTTACTAACGATGTTTTTTGTTTGAAGAGTCTACGATTTGAGTTGTTTTTGATGATTGTCCGTTGAAAATCTACACATAAGACCAGCATCAGACCCTTAAGATAATAATATAAGTAAATTTAATAACCTGAATTTCGAATGGATTATCTAAAAACGTTGCTGTGATTTCAGAAGCCTTGGTATGTTGTAGAGGTATAGTATGATGATCATTAAAATTTATAAAGTTTCCCGATTTTATATTTTGTTTTTCTGAATCATGGTTTTCGCCATTTAATCTCCATCGCGTATATATTTGTGTTATTCTGTTAAAAATATTTAGTTTAATTTTCACGACAATTAAATATTCATTAGATATGGCTTAGAAACTGACCTTGCCTTTTTAAAGTTTGGTAATGGTGCATCATACAGCTGACCGATGTTAACAAATATGATCGGCAAATCATCGTGAGCTGGGAGGTTATTGGTACTGATTAATACTATAATATCACTTTGATCGTGTGGACGTTCACCAGAATATCCGAAAGAGGAAATTTTTCCAGTACCTAATACGAGTGATCAGAAAATTACTTTCAAAATTCGCAACAGAAACTCAGGGAAAACTTGCAACTATTTTTATAAATAGAATGATATCTTACAAGGAATATAGATGATCAGTTCAATAATTTTTAAATATTACCTACTTTAATTATTATTATTAAAAAAGGCCCTTCACAGACTTATTATAGACTCAAGTGGTCCATTAACGTACTCGAAACAACCCAAAAGGACGGCTTAACTAAAATAATGAAGAATCTTTTAGAAATTATTTTAGTATTAACAATTCTGATTTATAGATAATGGTAAATTATTGAAAAAGTAGTTAATAATATCAGTATTATAGGCTTTTACAAACACTTATGAATCACCATTTTAAAATTGTATTAAACGTAAAGATACCACCAGATTGGAATGAAGAACTGGTATGAAACTTAGTAGATATCATCATATATTCTATTGTATTGTTGTGTTACTTTTGAAGGGTGAGTTATTGTAACTACTACTATCCAGTGGCCGATTTGCCAGTCCACCAATGACATAAAAAAAATTATAACCAGCCATAATCGCGTCTCCCGACAAGGTTATCATAAATTTTTCTTTTTGTACATCAACGATTTTCTTCTTTTCTTTTTCCTTTTCCTTCGTCATTTTAGATTCCCTTCGATTTTTTGACTTTATAAACTCATCTGATGGTGCTTCCACTTCTTCTTCGATTGGTAAATTTTCTTTTAAAATAATTTCTTTTACTTTAAATAAAATTGCATCTTGATGTCTTTTATCTGAAGTAGTTAAAGTAATAGTTAAATTAAATTATCTTCTCCTTTTGGTTGGAGCTTAATCCACCACGATGCTTCAATGGGAGTTTATATCCATTTTGCAATATATATATATATCGAAATAGGGTTCCACGCGATGTTTTTAAGAATTGTAAGCATACATTAAAATTTATAGTTCTTTCTATAGTGGTTTGTACCTGGAATCTTTGGTTGGGCACTTGATCATAAGTAGGTACATATAAAAATTAAATATCTATGATTTTTATTTGTTTATATTTCAATTGAATGAGTGTTGTTTAAATTGACTAACGTACCTGTAACATTAGATGGCGTATTGAAGGTCCCATCTAAACATGAAGCTGGTATATGGGCTTCTATGACGTTCCAAATAATGTCTTGTATAAATGTTTCAAATGTATGTTCTCCTTCCAATACCGGAGCAAAATAACGTTGATCTCCAAATTTTAGGGAAGGGAGAAAGGCTTCTATTATCTTATCGTTCTTGGCACTAAAGGAAGAATATTGGTTTTCAGAAAGATAAATATAGTAAAACTCTAATGACACAAAATTAATGGTAGATTTTTGTTCGTATTATATGGCTCCTAGCATCTTTTAACTAATTGAGTTTAAGCAGTAGTTGGTTACACGAGCGTAAAGGTTCCATTTTATTACTGTCAAAGTATATTTTCTACTTTCTCATGTCACGTGGCTTAGTTATTATTTTACTCATTATAGGCAATGCAGCATACGCGAGACATTATCTAGTTTCATTTGCAATAATTGTTATTAATAAATACCTAATCAATATATTTAGAAAACGAATTGCTTGTGTAGTGTAGAATAGTCTACGCAGCGTCATTTAAAAGTGTTCCTATTAATAGGTCTCGTAAGAAGAATCATGTATGTGATGGTGCGGGAAAGACTCGTAATTCAAAAACGATTGATTACTGTTATCCAATAATGATTGGTAATACATCAGAACCATACAATCCAGATAAGAATTCAGAAAATCAACAGGATCAAGGCCGACTGTCAAACTATGGGTTATTTTTCTAGTAGGTTTTATTTTTCCAACAACAACACAACAACAACAACTGGAAAATGATAACAAATTAATGTACTATAAATAATTCTGATACCCACTTATTACTAAGAGCGTTAAGTCCCATAGCACAATTAATAACAACCAAGTGATTCATTAAGTCAAGTACTCTGACTGGAAAAGCGTGTCGAATTGAAAATGCGAACCAACGCCTCTCCAAAAACTGCCACGTCCGCACATAGCCGTATTGACTTCCACACCAAATCTGTAATATTATTACGTATTTAACATTTATGTTCGGGCATCAATGTTCACACTATATAACCAAACAATTATGTATGATGAGAATTTTCCTTACTTTCTTTGCTTTCCTATATTTTCTATAGATTTCTCCTTTTTTTTCTTCATTTCACCCGTCTGGCAGTATGCCTTTGCGCCCAGGCGATGGGCCGACGGGCGACCCATATCTGAGCACAAGGGGCAACGGAGCGACTTGGCCGTGCATTGGCTCGCTCTGTGGCCGCGCTCTCCACAGGCGAAGCACCGGTCGCTCCGGTCTGCCCCATTCGGGCACATCCGCCCGACGTGGCCCTTCTCGAGGCACCGGAAGCAATATAGCGGCCTTGCTTCCAGCACCTCGACTCTGGCGGAGCCCATCCCACGCGGAAGCATGAGGTCGCCGCCAGCTTATTCACGATGGCGAGAGGGCACCTCACGTGGGTGGTGCCGAGGGATGTCGCCAACAGTAATGTTATCCGCCGAACACTCGTCCGCCTCTGCGACGGCCGACGCCACCTCCTCCGGCGTCGTGGCGACGTCCAGGCCGAGCACCCGTAGATCACCCATTTTCACTGGGCGAGCCACCTTTACGTTGAGGTCCTTGACCTCACGCAACCGCGCCGCGAGACGGTCGGCTTTCTCACCACTGTCGGGGCCACTGAGGTTCATCAGTACCCCGCCAGTGATGGCCTTTTTAAACTCGAACGTCTCGATGCCGAGATCAGGGAGCTGAATCTGCGTACGGGCAGCTCGGATGACCTCAGTATAGGTCGTCGTCGCGCCTTCGACGACCGTTATGGCGACTGCCGCGGTCGTCGGCACCTTTGGAAGCCTCTTCTTAGGCACCTTAGGCCCAGATCCAGGTTGCGCTTTCCTTGCCGCGTCCGTCGCCCAATTCACGGCAGAAGCCGTCAGACGAGGGGAGGAGGGAGAGGGGGCGGGCACCGGTGGTAAATCAGTGACCGGCGGAGGAGCGGGTACCGCCCTCCTTCCCCCCCTGTTTCTCCGTTTCTTGGACGGAGGAGGCTCTGCCAATAGGGCCTTCACTGGCCGGATCGGCGCAGCTCTCCCAGCCAACACGGGCCTATACGCCCTGTCGGGGAAGAGCTCCGCCCTGAAGGCGGCCAGTTTCTCCTCCATGAGGCCTCCGATTTGCTCCATGAGCCCGGCTTCACTGCTCACCTGAGGAGCTGGAGCGCGTGGAGCAACAGAAGCCCTCGGCGTTGCCGCAGCCCCCGCAAGAGCGCGCCCAGCCTGAGCGGCAGGGGCACGCTTTCTGGACGCGACGGGGGCTCGCGCTGCAGGCGCCGCAACAGTAGTCGCTGCCGGCGTCCCGCGCTTGGGCATCGCTGAGACTCGAACAGCTCATGTCCGAGTCGCAGCTGCTCCCCTCCTCCCCAGCGCCGACAGCGTTGGAGACAGGCGTGTCCATGTGGGAAAATCGCCCACGTCTGTCTCGTGCCACCGCTTTCTTCACCTTAGGATCCTTTAATTGGATCCTGATCTCAGGTCTGGCCTTGTCGACCCGCAACTTACCTCTCCCCGACCGTGCCTTAGGCACCTTCGGGGGTGGCAGGACGTCGTTGGTTGACTCTGAACCCTGCGATCCTTCCTCCTTTCTAACGCACAGGCGTTTCCGGACATCGGGCCTCGCCTGCACGTTGTTGGTTCTCACAGCCATCGACTCCAGGCTGCGAGAACGGGTGGAGCCTCCTTGGCTCTTGACGCTCTCAGCGTGCGGATAAGCGGTATGTGTCCCGACTCGAAATCTGGGGGGGGTGTCAGATTTCGAGTCGGGGCGCTTGCCGGATACCTGCTCCGGGTGGGATTGACATCTATTGCCGCTGCCCACTTGGGGAGTTATACCTTTCAGAGTATTTTCCATATCACCTTTTTTTTTGTTTAGCGCTTGCGACCGGATGTCCTCCGGCCATTCATCCTCTCGGCACGCTAGACCTTAGGATTAAGGTTGCGTATATTGGGGCGAAGTTCCAGTCTGCTAAAGTAGAGCGGGACAACGTGCGTCCCCAATATACTCCCACCCCTGTCGGTCGTTAGCCGTGTCGAATGCAGCCTCGCAGCGGAACTGTGTCCGCCACGGAGCTGCCGCCCACACGTTTCACAGGGAGCACCACGTGGAAGTGACCGACATGCTCCCCAATTTCTGCTAATGCTATAGATTTCTCCTGCCCACCAAAAGTCAAAGCCGAGGAGGACTATTAATATTTATTAAATACGTAATTACGGTAGACCAAATTGCTAAAAGGTATTATGGGTTCGCAGCGTTTTTGTTCCCCTACATTTTTCCGGCATAAAAATTAAGCTGCCTTTGTTATCCGGCTCGTTTTTCAATAGACGGAAGAACCGACAAAGTAACAACTACTGGATCAATCCGTACTTCCCAGAAACGGCATAACAATCTATTCATACCGTGTTAGCTAATTCCATAGATTACAAAATTGAAGGCAAATTAAAAAGTTTAGTATTAACAGCGTAACAGCTGTTCCATATCGGCTTTTCAATTCCCTCTCACTTTAATTAATATGTTAGTAGGTAGTTATCTGCGCGTTATCTGTGCCATGTAATATATGTATAAGAAACGACACAATTGCTCTCCTCTTAATATTTTATAAGGGTTTTATATATTTTATAAAATAATTTAAACGTATTTCAATTCAATTGTGTTTCTCTGGTTTATAACCCAAGATCTTCGTTTATAACCTAAAGTTTCCCAATTAAGCTTAAGCAACATAACAACTATTTAAACCTTGTTGCGTGATTTAAATTCTTACCTTAGCAACATGAGGCCATATTAATACGTCTAAGTCAAAAGTTTGGTCTGGGTATAATTGGTATTGTATCTTTATAGCTTGATGGCAGGGACCGAGATCCAACCATCCTTCATTACAGTCGTGCCAGACGTCCATACCGAGAATTTCAATAGCAAAGGTTAGAGTGAATGTACTTTTGGAAAACATCGTTAAGTCGATGACTTTTCTATTTTGTAACCCCTTGCTCATAACTCGATTAAACAGATAGAAAATAATATGTTAAATACTGAAATATGCTTTAATAAACATTTGTTTGAACGGTCTGTCAGGCGTGAAATAAGTTTTACCTCTTTGGATAATTTATTTGACTTAAGAGATAAATGAGTATCTATCATATCAAAATAATGTTGATATACACGTTGTTGAACTTGGTTTTAATTCATATTCAAACCTTAAACTGAATTTTAAAAAATGTTTTGTAAAAAGAGGGTAATTTTTAGGTTTTCTTCATCGGAACTGACACGTACCCAAAATACAGATAGAGATAATTAAAATGTAGGTTGATAATTATTATGTTATTTTTTATAAGGTGGAAGATCTTTTTAAAGGGTAAAATTAGATCAGACAAGGTTACGACAATGAAATAATTATAATTGTTGTTACGTACTACTTATTTAGAAGGAATTTTCTCTCATTTAATAAAAAGTTATAACATGTTTAGTGGTAACAAAAAGGCATACGCAATTTATTATATTTTTATTTAGTTAATAGTTAAAAAGTAGCTATAACAATGCTTTTAGCTTACAGCATTACAAAATGTATGAAGTTATTTGAATAAGTAATAACAGTCTTTAAAAATAAAGAAAAAGTGTTGTCATACGGCCCAATTTTGTACCTAATTTACAACTTTTATTTTCAAAGAGGCATTCTGACAATATATCAAAAAATACGAGTGCGTAAACTTGTAGTGTTACACAATAATATTAGCGTTGCAGAACTGTCGACCTCGAAAATTATTCAGGATATCGATAGTATCATCTTGATCAATACTATCGATACTATTGATAGTATCGATAGCTCTCCGTGAGTAATACTAATGATTATGGCAATACTATCGATAATATCGCTAGCTCTCTGCAAGCAATACTATTGGTAGCAGCGATACTACTGATACTATCGATAGTATCCATACTATTAACACTATCGAAAATAAAATAAAAAAGATACTATCGATAGTGTCAATAGTATCGATACTATCTTTTTTATTTTATTTTATTTTTATTTATAAAATAGGAAGCCAACACAATGTACAATATTAATATATAACTATCTTATAAAAGATGACATTTTATTCATTCAAGTATCGATAGTTTTGAACTATCGATAGTTTAGGTTAAAAGTAATGGTTTTTGCAATACTATCCATAGTATTGACACGTGACAATACTATCGAGAGACTATCGATACTATCGCTAACACCTTAACTATCGGTGGTCTATCGATAGTGGACTATCGATATGCAATACTAAATAATATATTATATTAAGTGTTGAAGTAGAAATAAATGCTTAGAATTAGAACTAATTATGGGATGAAACCGGACTATTGTTGATTGGAACTAATTAAATGAATAAATATTTGACGCAAATACATAACGAAAATATCTGGAATACCTAGTTTATTAGATCCTGTAAACGCCTAATGTAATGTGTTTCATTTGTTTACGAGTATCATTTCATACAATTTGACAAAAAAAATTTTTTTAGTATCTTAGTATTATATTTTTATATTATGTATGTATTATTTTAATTAAGTTTATGGTATTAATTTTGAACCTTAAATATTACTATTGTTTTTTTTATATTTGTTTGATGTTTAAATGTTAATATTATTATATAATGTTTATTTATCTTACACAGACCGATACAATTACAAAGGGTATCATTAAAAATCTGTCCTGGGTTTCAGAATCCAACTTGAAAGTCGAATGGTACACCTATTTGGAACACGATTACAGTCATTGTTTCAAAATGTTTTTTCGCTTTATTGTTATTTTATTGTATAGATTAAGTAATGTATATGTTCTTTATTTTCTTTATTGTGTGTTAACATACTTTTTTTGTAATATTTTCGTGTCTCAATCCTGCTTATCTTAATTATAATATGTATTATATAGGCATACAGCCACAGAACTTAGAGCGAGTCACAAAGAAAAGATCACTTTTAACTCGCAAACTTATATAATGAACATTAACTTCAGAACAATTTTAATTAAACATGCATGTCTTGGAATTCCTGTTATGAGCAAAGTCGAGACTACATTGAGTAACAGAATGTTGAGTGTTGTGGGAAACAAGTCTTGCGATATTAGAATTTAACATTATTTTATATGGATTTTTACTGGGGTCTAAAAGACTAGAAGTACACCAAGACGTTGCTTCTTTGGAGAGCTTGCCTTCCACTTCTCTGATAGTGTATAGTGGACTTACGCGATTTATTTAATCCACTTTAAAAAATCTCTCTGACAAAATCTAAATATACTTTATTCAAGTAGGCTTTTACAAGCATTTTTGAATCGTCATTTAACAAACTATATTAAGAGAAGCTACCACCGGTTCGGAATGCAGATTCTACCGAAAGGAACCGGCAAGAAACTCAGTAATTATTCTTTTTCAACATTTAAAAATACAAAGTCATGTTAGTTAAATACAATTATATGTGTAGTGTATTTAGGTTTATGTGTACATTGAAACGTCAATATTTGTCTATGGAATGATTTGACGTATGACGTACTTCCTTTTTCTCTTCCCTTCTCTTGTGAGCCGCGGTAACGTGTGTTGTGTGAGTGCGCCGCGCTTTTGAAATTAGCTTGTGTAACGGACTTATCCTTCTCCTGTAATATCACCCATCCCTTTGGCTGTGTTCTTCGAGTGTATGAAGACCAAGGGAGCTCTCCCAAGAAGAATGTGTCTTCATAAGTCAGAGCCCAGTTTTGAGGTAACAACCCCCCTTTTCCTTAACTACAGTGCACTTTTCTCTCGCGCGTACAATATGTATATGAGATATATCCTGTCTTGCAGTCAACAAGTATTAGCTCCACGTTTTTTTATCACCTATATAATCTTGTATTGAATAATATGCCTTCTTTACCAATGTATTTTTTACAAATGATTTAAATTTATGAGACGGTAAAGTTAAAAATGTCTACGGAATTTTACTATAGAAACGGATACCTTGCCCCGAGTAGGATTTTTTGACTTTTCGGAGTCGGAAACTTGACTTTATAAACTCGACAATCGGTGGGTCTAACCATTTTAGGATCTTAGAATTTTTGAAAAATATTCCTGCTTATATACGGTCCATAAGGAATTCTGGAATCCTGGGCATAATTTCATCCTGATAGACTTACTGCTTTGAGCTCACGTTCTGCAGTGAGCCGTTTAAAAATTTTATTATTAAATTTAGCTGAAAGTTCATTTAAAGTGTTACACTTAGTAGTGGTATCGAAAGTTTCAGAACAAGAGAAATGCTCATTGAGCTTATTTAAATTAAAATTGGTATAATTTACACTTTGAGTAGATTTTCCAACTCCTAAAGACGAGAAATTTCCAGACTTTAGCTGGTTCTTCCTCTTTAGAAACACATTTATGAATGTGGCGTGGTTGACTGTCTCTACACATCATGTTGCAATGATTTCTCACCTTTATATATTTTATACGGTTGTTGTCAGTTGGATTAGTTTTATATTTTAATTTGGCCCGATTTGGTATGGCCAAAAATAACTTCGATAAAAAGGTATTCAGGACCTACAGTTCTTTGGGTTGGCGACAGGTCAATAATAGAAAAAGGAATGTGGGTGCGAAGGTATATTGCAACACTACCACCTTGTCGGCCTATACGATCGTTCCGAATTATATTGAAGCCAGGGAGCGTGAAGGAGATCGACGGTAAACAAGGCTTTAGCCATGCCTCAGATACAAGGATAGCGTGAATATTTGTACAATCAAAGGAAGATAGCACATCAGGATAGTGTAGCAGGAATACTCTGTGCGTTAATATGAATTACATTGAATTTTTTTAAGCTATCAGCGAAATTAGAATTAAGATTCACTAAGCGAGGGAATACTATAAAAACTATTATTGCTGCTAAATGCATTAGAAATGGTACTGCAGGGAGAAAAAAACAGAAAGGTATTGTCTGCGTCTTCGTTAAAGCAAGACATAGTGTATAATTAGGAAAAATATAAATATAAAAAACAAAAAAAAAATGTAAAAAATAATATTAAAAATATATAAATAAATAAATATTATAATAATTATTATATATAGACAATATTAAAACTCACACCCACCGGCTTCTTTGGAATTCACAATAAGAAAATTAAAGAATAAAAATAAAAACATATCTACAAAACACTCATAATCTGGCAACAACGTTGATATTTAAAATTTAAAATAAAATAAAATAGGAAATAGGAACATCAATAGGAATAACCTGCTCAAAAACTAAGAAGCCAGTGCGTAAATTTACGATACTTATGTCTTAATAACTGTCAATGTCATACTAAATATTTTTAACTATGACTCGCATGTAAACAATAATAGTGATAAAAATTTCAAGAAATAAGTGGGTAAAAAAGAAAAATATTTACGATAAGTTAGAATGAAAATTAGACCTATTTTTTCATTACGCGCTTAGATTTAGGTGTCAACACTTTATCACAACTCCTTTGAACTGGAACATTTTGAGGTGGAGACTTGCAAGTTGGAAACAAATCGAGATCCGTTAAACATTCGATGCGATGTTTTGAACCATCTGGAGCTATAATGTGTACACATCCGTCTCGACTCCAGCATTTACCAATACGAAAGCGTTTTCTTGCCTCAAGGAATACCGCATGCCGGGATTTAGTCAGAAATTCAGACTTAGTTATACCCGTACCTTTCGAGTCTAGTTTTAGCAAACCAGACCTTGTTGACATTGACCAGTTGAATTTTAAAAGGACTAAGCTTCTCGGTGGGTGTGGCAGTTAATCACATGTACATATTTTATTAACAAACTATTTAAAGTTAATATTAACTATTAAATATGAAATAATTTGCAAGAGATATACAAAATTGATGTTGCTTATTTTTTCACTCCTACCCGAAAACCTTAATCATTAGCTGGTTCAGGATTGATTCGCTTGTGCGGCGAGCTGTCTACTTAATACCTGGCATTATTTATTTTATTGTGTATATTTAATACATAATATATAGTGAGAGCCATTTCGTTCCAACCGGGTGTCCAATGGCACCTTCCGTTTTATATATCACTGCCTACTTCCTTGCAATTTTAAAATGACTAATAGATGCGTGAAACATATTATGTGTTTTAATAAGATTTAAATAACAACTAATGCCATCTATAAGTATATAGCCAAAGATAACAATGTAAACACAATTGTTTAGAATCTTGAACACTATACTCGTAAGTGGTGTTTTTCTAACAAGAGATTTAAATTTATTAATTGGCAAAGTCAAAAATTTAATGTTATATCTTCAGATTTAAACTGTAAAGCAATTCGAACATTGTTTCAAAGACTTAGAACTGAAATATAATGTTGTATTACCCGCCTATTAATACGACGTTAGTTGTTTAACTCCAAACTGCATTTTGTTTATGAATATGCAAATATTTTAGACTCTGTTTAAATGTTTCGACTAAAATTCCACAGGAACTATAACACTTGAATCGTTTACGCTAATGTACACTTTGATAGCATTAAATACATTGTAATTGTTATATAGCTATATTTAAAATGGTTTATAAGTCTATTTTTATACAACTACATCTGGTAGGGTAACTAAAAATATACTTATTTGATTAATATATTTGTAGTTATAATGTCGGCAATATTGCACAGGTAGATCTCGACTTTTTTGTTAATACATATATAATTGTGTGTGAATCTACATTCCGAACCGGTGGTAGCTTTACTTTAAATAGTTTGTTAAATGACGATTCAAAAGTGCTTGTAAAAGCCTACTTGAATGAAGTATGATTTGATTTGAATAATGTTATATTGGACTTATTCGAATTTCCTGGATTTAACTTCAGTTGGGTCAGTAAACTGTAATTTATTTTTTCTTGCAAATTCTCAGACTACTGAGAATCCAAACACCAGGCTACTAAGCCTGGTGTTTGGATTTTGGCGAATAATGCGCATAAGGCAGTTAGCCTAATGCCTGAAGTCTTTTCTCTATGAATTATATAAGGTTCGCCGGTGCCCAGGACGTCTAGTGTGCCTCTCCGTCTCTTTGGGGGGGCATCATAGGATCGCTTCTACATGCTACCGTGACGAATCGTGAGTGATCTAGGCACGGGGGAAATAACATCCTCCGGTCCCAAAGGTAAGTGGAACATTGGCTATGTAAGGGATGGTAAATATTTCTTACAACGCTCGTGGTTATGGGCATTTGTTACCGTTTATCATTAGGAGGTCTGTATAGAAAAATAAATTCTAGTTCTCACGTAAAGTACATAAGTATATTTTAGTCACGTTCTTTTCCATTTGGAACACCTAAAAATCTATATAAAATGCGAATTCGAACTTTGCATACACTTTTCACAATTCTGAGCTTAACTTGACTCCCTAATTTCCTATGCGCTCCTGGTAAGTTGCAAATGGTTTTCGAATTGGTTAATAATTTTGTTTTCAGTTAAAATTGAATGACGTCATAGATTATGACTATTAGATGATTTAGCTCATATTTCTAATACCGTTGATATGTAAGTTTGTATATATGGATGTTAGTTACTCAACAGGCGGGGAATGTATTGAGTAGACTGTACGTTGAGTCAGAGTATAAGCCTTGAACAGTCATTTTGCGAGATTCAATTAAGAACTATCGGTTCAGACTATAGATTATTCCAATAAGTAAGAAAATAACTCAGTAGTTCTACTTTTACATGAATTACATGACAGCCATGGTAATTAAATGCAATTAAATTATTGCTTCTTGTTTTCATAAGACGATATTTGAACGAATATCTGATATATGAAATAATATTGTGACCAAAATAGATGTACGCTGTTTACTACATTCAATAAAATATTCATTCTCTACACTTAATCTATACTATATACACTGTATTATTATAAATGTGAAAGTAACTTGGTATGTCTGTCTGTCGCTCTTTCACTACCAAACCAATAAACCGAATTTGATGAAATTTGGTACGAAGCAAACTTGAACTCTAAGAAAGGAAATAGGCTACTTTTTTGCCTAACACATTAACTAGTCATAAATATATTAGATACGTTATTTCATTAGGAATAAAAGCCGGAGAATTATTATGATAATGTACTAGCAAATCTGGCAGGCGTCGTCTTGCCTGTGTATAATTCGATAGAATAGCATAGAGTTCGACCAATGGGCGACGACTAATTTGAATAAAATATTGATTGTATTATATTATATTGTCTTCTGACCTTGAATATCAATACAACAGCTATAAATAAAAAATAATTATATCTCGTGTAGTCAAAACGAGGCAAACTCTAAATAATCTGTTCAAATTTAAATTAATTAATTACGTAAACGTGTAAACGTACGTATATTAATTTAAAAGTCTTGGTTATTTGAAAATAAAAGTCGCTAACCAACTTGACTTCCTTCTAGCTATCCTTGTAAAATCTGAAACAGTATAAATAATTATATGAGTATATTCTTAATTGTGAATATTTGTGTCATTTTTTACGTAGAAATATCATAAATATAAATATATCGGGATATATTCAGAAAGATACCTGCCCTGAGGAGGTATATCAGAACCGCTTTTTGGGCTGTTTGGAATGACATTAACGGCTCGAATTTGGAATCGAACATTTGGAAACTGATATGACTTGAAGAAAACGCCCTTCCAGTCAATAGCAGTTTCCTCAGTAGAAGGCCGTAATGGTAAAAATCCCTTAAAGCGAAATGTGAAAAAGAGTCGGTCTGTTGGTTCATCGAGACTCAGCCATTAAATCGATCGTAATTACATTTGACATAGAGATATCCTGGGACCTCAGGGAGATAGGCAATTTGATTACTGGATGGAAAAGTATACTTGGTCGGAACGGAATAATGGGAAGCATTTATAATAGATAGTATATAATTTTAGTGGCAAAGTTTCGATTGTTTAAGTAGTAACAATTTCGCTGTTTCCGAAGTTTGAATTATTAAGTGGACATTTGTTATCGAAGAATTAATTGTATTAATAGCTTTTATATATAGAATTAATATCATTATATTTATCTAAACAATCTTATAACGTATCTAGCTGTACACCAGCGTTGGTCCTAGAATAGAGTAGAGGCAGCTGCTCATGGTGATGGATGGCAAGACACAATGCGTTTGACAATTTGTAGCAAAAATATATTGTTGTCAACATTTTATAACGTCGTAGCTACACGGTGGAGAATCTATTGGGTCTTCATTTTTTCTAGTTATAAGTTTTCTCGAAATAAGCCCGTAAAGTTAAGAAACATGTATGATTTGAGAACTGATTGTTTTATACTTTCTGCTAAGGTCCTTGGAGACTACATACTCGTAATATTATCTTCGAAGATACCCTATATGTAAAACTAAAAGATTAAAAAGGGTTAAGATTTGATGTAAATAGTTTTGTTAAAATTATTTTTTGTTTTGTTATAAGTATGTGGCAGTGTTTCGTGTGAGCAGTAAGCGTTGTGCATCGAGTTCCATTTGTTTTTCTTAAACCTGAAATTTTTGGGCAACGACGAGGAATTTTAATGATTTTTACAAACATATTGTCTATTAAGAGACGTATAGTTGTTAATTTTTATGTAATAAAATATCAATTCGATTAGGCGTTGTGCGTAAGCATGAATAAATTACGTGGAAGATTTTTTCGGTCAAACGACTTGGTATGGATGAAGCCAACCGTCCTTGAAAATATCTTTACTGGTAAATTAGTTTCCAACCTCTCAACAGATGCGATTACTGTTGTACAAACAGATTAAAATAAAAATTTTTTGAAATAGTTACAGGATTAACATATTAATAAATTTAATATATCTTCTGCTTAGTTTACTGTTGAATTTCCTCGTTCGCCAACTACGAACTAACTTTACAAACAAAGATTTGGCAAGTTTCCGATAAAGCAGTCGCTTTCAGTAATATTGCTTCAACCAAAACGATCTTTGAACGCAAATGAAAACAAGGCACGATTGCCCTTGTTACCTAGTAGGCTTCATATTACAAATAATACAGTTAATATTTCTCCTGACAAACGAAGTCCAGGTTTTGTGAAATTTACATTTGAAACGTAAATAATTCAACGATAATATTTTCAGAATTATATCCATGTTCTGCTGTTTTCTTTGATGGAGATGCACACACGTGCTCAGCGGTGTTTTTTCACGAAATCGCATTGGAGTAGCGTGGCATAATCTCTAAACTTTCTCCGTAAGAAACAGGCGTTGCCCATCATTGATTTAAATGGGTTGGGTTAAAAGTTCTATGGATGTAATTCTTTAATAAGGCGAGGAAAAAGTATTATTGCAATATCACAGGCGCGTAATATAGCTAATATTTTTTATTAAAATACTAAATTTTTTTTTTCTCGGTTTCTCCTCACTCAACAATAACGCAACGGATCACTGTGTTTTTTTTTGGATAAGGATAATTTATGGCCCAGAGAGTGACATCGGCTTTTTATTCCGGAAATACCGACGGATTTCTGTTGAATTTATTTAAATAATTAATTATTTTATAATATCATTCCTTGCTTAAATGTCTCAAATTCGATAAAATTCGCAGATGTCTTGTAATTTTGGACTAACAAATATGATACTTTTCATGCAAAAAAAAATATACAGTTTGTTTAGTATAGCTATTTAACATCATTTTGTAATTTCTTCTGTACAATCACAATTGAACCGATTGCGATGAAATTGATTGTTTAAGTGCATAGTTCCAGTAGTATAATATAAACTTAACTCAAACTTTAGCAACGGACAGTCAGTACCAGCTATATCAAAATCACCTTGACTATTTAATCAAAAAAAGGAATGTATATTTTTAAATATTTCTGAATTTCGGAGTACCAAGTAAATGTACCCGATATAAGATCTTTTTCTAAAAAAATCTTTCTGGTCTTGGTTTAATTTAAACAAGCTGACTTTTTGTTCCTATTAGCGGTCGCGTGGCGTCGTAATGAACGCCTTTAGAAGGGGACATTATGGACGGAATTAAAGTTGTAAATTAGAATTTTAGTAGCGCAGGAAAGCTTATACAATTTGTTCCTTAATACTCGTCAACTGGGTCCACAATGTGAACTTCGACTTAATAACATGCAAATTAAATTTAGATTTCATGCTGGTAAATTCAGTTTTTTCTTGTGACTTTTATCTGGCGAAAATAAGCAAGGTATTGTTGTTTAAATTATGGGTGGTTTAAATAATGGGTTACTGTTGAATACTACAAAGGTAAAGGTCAGTAGGTAGCACGCACATGGATGGTAAAGGATCTTTTGGTGTCGTCAGTTTATCTAGAAAATGTAGCAATAATTAAAGATGACATTTTAGAAACACATTCAGAAGTTAAATTTAATAAGATCACACTTTAGTTGTATGTTTCTCAAACGTATTTTTGATTAACAGCATAATTAAGAGTAATTGACAAAACTTCATAACGTCTTTATGATCTTTGAAAGTTAAGATAAAGAGAACCTGTCAAAACAAATATTGTATCGTTGTAACAATTTTAAATAGTTGCATTAAATGTTTTTTTTATTTTTATTATTGACATATTTAAAAAACTGCATTAGCGCGCTTCATGATAATGCCATTAATGTCAACGGAGACACAGATCTAAAGCAGTCTTTAAAGCGGTACTTTATTACATCCTACGAAGGCTAAAAGGAAACAAAGAAGATTGTAATGATACGAAACGAGGGAAATCTCTTTCGTAAATTTCCTTTCTTTCCAACTGTGTCTGTTTAATTTGTCTGAATTTGCCGATGCAAATAAGCCAATTGTTTGGTTAATTGGAAGATGTATTACAGCGAAGAGAAGTTAATTTGGGAAAACAAATTCTCTTTCATCCATAATTGTGGTAATTCGATAATTTTGATGAGACGTGCAAGACGGATCCGTTTCATAATTGAATAATTGCGTTTCAGTTGTGAAGATAGCGTATAATATTCTGACTGATAGAGGAGCTACGATAAAATGTATTTTATACCATAAATTATATAATATAATCATAGATTTTAATGCATCAATAATTGTGAATTAGAGAGCGAATATTTTCGTGAAAAATGCGAAGATGAGAAACCTTTGTCCGATTTTTGCTAAGTGAAAATAGTGCAAATGAGCTAGAATTAGAATTTTGCCATAAATTACACTTGCAAAAGTGTTTTATGTAAACCAAATTATTTTCCTTTAAATTTAATGATAAATAAATTAAAGTGTCGCGAAGAACTGTTGATACTTCGAAAATACTGTCGGACTTTAGTGTAAAAAAGAACATTGTTTTTTTGGAACTAGCTTTATTTTAATTTAAGCATAATTTTAATTTTTAATAGTAATATATTTAGTATATACCTATATCTTACCGGGTCAAAGGACAAATGTACACTGACTATCAAAGAAACGCAGTTTCCGTAGATCCGGTTGACACTGTTACAACTAAATGGTAAATTCGATTAAAGCGCCTCGATCCGTATAAACGGCTTCTAGTGCAGACCATATCTCTTGGAAATAATTTAAAACTGTCAAGATTTGTTAGTGTTACAAAAACCGACTGGAAAATTTTGCCAATATTAATGTATATGTCGATTTTAAATTAATAGGATAAAGGCAAGTGAATGATAAAAGGCAAGCTTCTATTTGATTACTATTTACTTTTATACATACATATATATATATAAAAGTAAAAAGTAAAGTAACAGACTTTAAATGTTCCATAGCTGGGCTAAGGCTTCTTTCCCTATTGAGGAGAAGTTTCGGAACCTACTCCACCACGCTGCTCTAATAGTGGACTCGTGTGGATGTGGATTGAATTTCATTGGACTTAGACTTATGCAACTTGTATCAAGATGTTTTCCTTCATTACCGAGTACGAGATGAAATATAAACACGAACTGAGTACATGGAAATTCAGTAGTGCTCGTGTAGATTTAAAGCAGCAATCGTCGGTTAAGCGTTCTAATCACATATTATACATATATAAATATATTATTTTTAAAAAGAAGGATTTGTATACATGCCAATGTAGAGATACATATATTTACATATGTCGCAGATGCCATCTATTGCATTGTCTGATACTTAAAAGTACGACACTGTCGTCTTTAGTACGCTTGAGGGAAATAGATAGAGCGGCGGCGACTGGATTAGCGTCGGTCACGGTTTGACAGCCGTCATTAGAAAACAAAGGAATTATCAAAAATATAAAAAGAGAATAAACGATTTTAAAAGAGTAAAATGTTATTTGAGTTTGCTACGATTTGATTCGTAATTAGACGAATCTGATAACGAGGTCCCCATTTACCTCTATTATATATGAACTGGCTATAAATGTACCTCAATTAAAATTGACAACGATTTACTTTACTATTAAAATATACTAAGGATGATCAAGCGAGTGCAACAACAGAACAAAAGGACATTTAATCTTAGTTCCCAAGGCTGGTGGAGCATCGATGACATAAAGCATGGTCAATATTTCTTACAGTGTCTATGCGAACACTTACCAAATTTATACTATTTACTTTTTAAGTAATATATAAAATAATAAAAAAATAAATCTTAATATAAAACACGTTCTTTGTGAACTGCTATTTATCATAAAGTTCTATTCGTTTACAAGGTAGAATTTAATTTGGCATAGCGTTTCATATGTCGGGATATAAAACAAAGGTTAATTAATTAAGCGTAGTTCTGATTACACAGAAATTGTCCAAAAAGATAAAGCACCTCGTTTGTGCCTCTTTAATATAAAGTTAAATACGCTTATTTGGACATGTTGTCGTAAAACGATTTTCATGTAAACTTAAATATTACAGTGTTTTACTATTTATTATATCCAGTCTAACTGTTTATTAAAATTTTGACAGTTGCGTGTAAACGTAACTGTGCAGTGTGATTCTGTAAGAATTCATTTCGTATCTCACTCGTGAAATTTTGACAAATGACTTACGATGATACGCCATTTTTATTCGTGCATCGTATTAATTTTATTATTCAATTATTAGTTTAATTGCTTTTATACCCTGTTCAAGTTAGCTTGATCTTTTTGAAAGACGGGACAACCAAAAGGACCCCCGTTCGTAACAATAACTTAACAATGATCTTTAATAAGATTTTTTTTAATAGATTTGAGAGGATTTGAGAGTCCGTAAGTATCTGGATAGGTTTCGCTGGCGGTTTTTTCGAACCGATACGACTTGGGAACCTACAAAAAAAGAACGTACTCATTCCTCAAAGGCCGGCAACGCACCTGCAAGCCCCCCGGTGTTGTAGATGTCCATGGGCGGTGGTAATTACTTTCCATTAGATGAACCTCCTGCTCGTTTGCCAGCTATAAAATAAAAAATAGATACCAGGTAGGCAATATTAAGTATTGTTGTGTTTCTTTTTGAGGTGAACGAGCCAGCGTGACTGTAGGCACAAGGGACATAACATCTTAGCTCCCATAGTTGATTGTGCATTGCTGTGATATAAGGAATTACAAGGGTTCCAATGCCAATTTCTATTTCTAACAGGTGGCTTACTCAAAAATCAAAAATCAAAATACACTTTATTCAATAATCAAGCACTTTTGAATCGTCATTTAATAAACCATATTAAGAGTACCACCGGTACGGAATGCAGATTCTACCGAGAAGAATCGTAAGATTTTCAGTAGTTACTCTTTTTCAACATTTAAAAATACAAAGTCATGTTAGTTAAATACAATCATATATGTATGTAATTTATCCTGCCTGAACATCAACAAGTATTTGCTCCACGCTTTTTTAGCATCTATATAATCTTGTATTGAATAATATGCCTTCTTTACCAATTTCTTTACATCTAATTCAACACTAACGTGACGGTTCAAAAGTGCTTTTATGAGCCTAACTAAATAAGTAATATTTGATTTCATTTGATTCGGTTTTCATTTCACAAATAATTAGTAAATTTTTAATAAACCATTCCTACACAAATGTCGTAATTATCGTCATTTATTATCCTTTAGCTCGATTTAATTAAAACTTTTCTCTTTAATTAAAATTTTATTTTTATTCGAATCGGATTTAACAGAAAATGAGATTTAAAACAAAAAGTAATAATCGTATCGCTTTATTGATATTTTTTATAAATTTAAATAAGTTAGGCGTGTTTTAGTTGCATTGATTCTATATACTATTCGAAACAATACGTGGACTCGTTCATCGGCGATATATCAATTTTCTATTCGTATATTCACACCGCTGTCATAAAATAAAACTATCGAAGCTGATTTATTGTCTTCGAAACAAAAATATTACTTTTATTCCAGCTTTAAAACTGCGTGATGTGTGCCAGTACAAAAGCC